>NC_081543.1:2656277-2698432 GCF_901000735.1 Corylus avellana
GAAGGTTTTAAAGAACATTGAATAAAGAGAGTCTCATATTGGAAAGAGAGAAAGTGAAGTTGACATTTATAAGGCTCAACAAACTTTAAGCTATTAAAAAACCTTGGGTGTACTCTAGTATACACTAGTACTTTGCACCGGATGCACACGCGCGTGGGCTGTAGGGCGCTAGTCGTACACTTGGCACCGAAGCTCGGAGCGATCTGATCATGACCATTCATTTTTGAACGATCAAGATCATTCGATCTAGTGATTTGATCTAAACTATAGGATGCTTTTTAAGTAGATCCAGTGGTTGGATTTACTAGACTGTAATTAAAGTTAATTGTAGAATCAAATTAACTTTGATCTAACGGTTGAGATTAAATAATTAATATCTAATTATTATTATTAGATAATTGTTAATCTAACGGTCAGAATTAAGTGTCTGTTGAATAAGCAGTTTGATTTCAAAATTCAAAACAACAGTTTGATTTCGAAATTCAAAACAATAGTTTAATTTTTGAAATTTGAAATTATCTGAGCAGTTGAGTGGATAATTATCTCTGATTATTCAATTCATTTAAAAACTCTTTTGTAATTTATTTTAATATTATTAGAGTCTTTGTCTCTTGATTGGATAGAAAAATATGAGGGTATTTTTGGGTTTAATTTCATTTTTTGCATAACGCAATTAAATACAGAGGTTTTTTGGGCTCCATTGTATCTTAGAGAAATATTTGCTGTTACCCTCTTGCATACCATATCAGGCAAATAATTTATGACATTATAACACACCTTAAGGAACAATTTCGTTTGGAAAATGTTAAGTGTTCTTCTTGTGTTCTCATAGTGTCCTCTCAATTGTGATATGGCTTTTAAAATTATCGTTGAATTTGAAATTATCATTATTGACTTTTAATCTATTGGTGATTTTGAAAGCCATTGGGAGGACACCAAGAGAATATTAGAAGAACACCTAGCATTTGCTAGAGTGTGATCGAAACATTTGGAATCGAGAATAACAAGGAAGAAAACAATTCCTAATAAGGAAGAAATTGTATGGCATAGGATTACTATCTTATTATTATCATTTATGATTTGTAATCCTATTGTAATCCTATTAGGATTAGGAATATTATTTATTATTAGGAGTCTCAGTAGCATTTAGATTAAGATTTCTATTAAAATTTGGCTTAGGAGTCTCAAGGGTAGACATATTATCCTATAAAATTGTCTAAAATTCCTCTAATTACCCTAGTATCTTAAAAGAATTAAGATTTACTGCAATTAGTTACTCAAATTGCTAGTAAGTTGGGAGTTAATGCAAGAAAGCCTATATAAGACCATTTATTTAAATAAATTTTTGGTTGTCCGACCACCTATCTACGTTGGTATGTTCATAAAAATCTCTCAGCCTTGTTTAATTGCTAGCTTAACTTGCCAGGAAAGCGAAGCAAAACAAAACGAGAAGAACCATTTTAGATGGGATTGGCAATTTATATATCTTCCTCTTTTTCATAGACCAAAAAAGCATAAGTCTTAGAAGACCAATGTTACACCAACAATTTTTTTACAACTTGCTAGCATGTGTTTGGAGTCACGTCATCGTCGCCCACAAAAAAAAACTGTAATACCTTCCAATCACAAGTTAACACATGTCAACAAATTGTAAAAAAATAGTAGGTCTAACAATTTTCAAAAGAATCATGAGATAACATTTTTGGCTAACAAACAGGAAAATGAGAGACCAAAGTTCACTATTATTGCCTTGATTCCTAAAAAAAATGTTCTAGTGAGCCGTGAATCTATAAACCATGACATGCTTATAGGTCTGTCCCGGATTTACAATCTGCGAAGGGAAATTGGGGTTATTAACAGAGTCAGGGAACCCCTGTGTCTCCAAGCAAATTGCAGCATGCTGTAAATATTTGTAACCACCTTTCCCCTTCACATTGTGCAACAAATTACCGCTGTAAAACTGTAAACCAGGTTGATTAGTCCACAGCTCCAGTCTTCTGCCTGATTTACTGTCATTTACCACGGCCGCCTTCTTCAGGTGAAAATGGCTTTCACTGTCTAGGACATAGTTGATGTCATATCCATTAGATAGCTCATTCAACCTGCTGCCAATCTGCTGGGGTTCCAGGAAATCATATGGTGTTCCTTTGATGGGGATAATTTCTCCGGTGGGGATGAGTTGGGCATCCACCGGAGTAATCTTTGACCCGAAAAGCTGGAGACTGTGTGACAAGATGTTGCCACTCGCTTGGCCACCAAGATTCCAGTAGGTATGTTGAGCTAAGTTCACTGGTGTGGCCTTGTTGAGAGGCTGGGCTTCCATTATTACGGCTAATTTGTTTGTCTGAATCAGCCTGTATGTCACTGACACAGAAAGATCACCAGGAAAGCCTGCATAAAGTCAACACAGATCTCAGAAATGATGAATTATATATATATTCTTCATGCCCCAAAAAGAATTTCCAATCAGTAAATTTGACACAAACCCAACACCAAAAAGTTAGCCGGTTAGGACTAATCTACAGTCTAATAGACATGCAAACCCGACACACAAACATGAATTGTTATCCCTAGTGACAAACAAGGACCAATGTGATCGATTGAATATCACCATCTATATTTAAGAAGAGGAGAAAAATAGAAGAAGAAAATTATATATACCTTCTTCACCATCAAAGCTGTGATAGGTGAATGTGACATGACTATCTGCTTTATAGCTCTCTACAGTCCATATAACATCACTATATCCTTTGGGGCCACCTGATATTAAACACCAGAAATTAATTATTCCAATAATAAAAAAATGTAGATCCCAAAGAGGATTATATATGTTTGAGATTACAAACAAGGAAAATGATGAATATTACCATGGAGCATGTTCTTTCCTTCATTAGCAACTAATTTATACTTGGTGCCATTCAAAGTGAATTGAGCCTTTCCAATTCTGTTAGCAACACGTCCAACAATGGCTCCAAAGTAGGTTGTATCCTTCTGCAAAAGTCATTACAAACTCTAGCAAAATATACATACACAAGAAACTAATAAATTGCAGGCAGAGAGAAAGTAAGCTGACGAATTTCACCTTGTAACCCTTCACTGAGTCAAATCCTAGAACAACGTCATCTAGCTTCCCTGATAAAAGAAAACCAATGAAATGATGAGGATTTATCTTATCACAAAAAAAAAAACAAAGAATTTCCATACTGTCTAACCATGAGCTGCCATTTCACCTAAAACCAATTGGTGATAAGGGAGACAAAAGAAGTGAGCCAACAATCCCTCCCTCATGATAACACTCTCCCTCAACTCGACCCCATAACTTTCTTGTTCTAATACCATTTGTTGGACCGTGAGCTACCATTCAACCTAAAACGAATTGGTTAAGGGAGATAAACTCAAGTCTTTTACAGACTTCAACATCATGCCTAGTAGATAGGGCCGGCCCAACCCTTAGGCGGGTTAGGCTGCCGCTCTAGCGCTCCCAATTTAATAAGGAGCCCAATTAAACAAAAAAAATTCAATAAAAAAATTTTAAACCATTATTATGGTTCATATTCTTTCATTAAGGCCCCCTATTCAGAATTTTGATCATCTCTAGTTCATTTGAACTGAAGAATATCAAATTAGTTAGAATATCAAATTAGTTATGGTGGAGGAGTATTTTTGTCATCTCAAAAAGTGAAAAAAAAAAAAAAAACAAAAATACCCTTCTACAATAACTAATCATTTGATCTAGTTCCCCTAATCCTGACAAATAAATAATTTTAAAAATGGCCCCAATTTAAGGCCCCCTACTTAATTTAAAAAAAAAAATGCATTAGTATCATTTGATTCTCCAACATTATGAAATAAATAAGGCTTAAAAAATCGAGAACAATAAATATGGGAATCAAATCATAATCAAATATTCAACCCTAATTACGTGTAATTATGTTAAACATGTCCAGCCAAAGAAAAAAAAATCTAGAAGATTGTGTTAAACCTTTCAAAATCAAATGGGGAAAATAAATAAATGCTAGAAGGTTGAAAATGAAGAGGCCATTAAGATCGAGAGAGAGGGGCAGGAACAAACCGAATTTATCAGGGAGAATAACAGACTGCACAACTGCACCATAGTTGGTGAGCTTCACAGAAAAATTTCCTCTCTTCAGCTCATACACTCCAACTTTCACCTTTGCCTCGGAGCCATTAATATTAACAAACAAAAGAAACAAAAGAGCCACCAGAAGAAAGAACCACGACAAAGGAACCTTGGCATCCATTTGTAATAATTGTAAATAGATAAATGTTATAATAACTAATGATAATAATTAATTGTTTCAACAAATGCTGGCTGGAACCTCACCTTTATATGGGGAAGGGGAAGAAGAGGAAGGAGATTGAGTTGCAGTAAAAATAGTCAAAAGATTTTCGGATAAGGATCTTAGAAAAGTTATCGGGGGTACACGTACGTAGCAGAATTCAAGGATAAGTACTATATATTTAATCTGTTACGATAACATTAGGCTAGCCAACTAGGTACACGTATACGCGAGGCTGTCGAATCAGATAAATTTATTATATCACATGTAAAAAAAAACAAAACAAATAACGTTGGCAGCCAACTAGGAAAACGCCGCAATGCACGTGGATGCATGCATGATCTAGCTTATGCGCTAATTTTGATGGTGGAATTATTCATGACTACTCTATAATCTTCAAGAATTACAATATATTCGGAATTCTTCATTATAATTTAATTTTAAAATTTAAATGCATCTTTATTAATTAAAAAAGATATACTATAAAAATATATCTCACATTTTTAAAAATAATTTGGCTCTTCAAAACTCACTTTATCTAGTTTATCTAATGAATTTTTAAAAGTTCCATACATCAGATTAGCTATATTTTTATCTATATCATTTAAATATTATTTTTTTACTCTTTATTGGAGGAAAAAAGAAAACAGGTGAGAGAAACAATAAAAAATAAAATGGCTCCCTTGAAAAGTATTGCTACATTTAGCTTTTGTTTTTGGCTCTTTTAATCAAATATCCATTTTGCGATTTTTTTCTTTTTGGCTAATCCAATGTACGTAGGGGGTTTTTAACAAATCTGATTAGCTATTTTAGATAAAAGTAACATTCAGCTCATTCTATTATAAAAGTTAGAGATTTAATGCTCTCTCATTAAGGTTGAAAGATGGAATAAATTAAATGCTAAAAGAAGAAGATCATGGAAAGTCTGGAAAGTATTAAAGAGGATGGAGTCTTGTTCACTTAGAAATCTCTTTGTAACTTTCCACTTTTCACTCTCTATTTCTCCTCCTGAAGTCTCATTCAAAAATTGATATCTTCTTCAGTTTCATGATTTTCTTTTGCCTTGACTACAATTCAGGTTCTTGAATCAGTCTTCTATATATGTTTGTTACAATTGCTTTTGCAGGGTAAAAAAAAAAATTCAAAATTAAAATTGATAAAATCCTACGCAATGTCACAAGAAAGATTAAAAATGGATTAACCATATTATCAATTGAAAAAAAGATACTAGAAAAACTTGAATATAAAAACTTAATTACAAATTTTGCATCCCAAAAAAGTAAGAAAAATGATTTTCTTTTTTAGTTAATTAATATATAAATATAAGAAAATGCCTCATTTAAATTTGTCCCCTACGCCTGAAAACCTATCAAGTCAGCCTTGTACGCAATATATGGGCTGATAAAAAAAAAATTAAAAAAAAAAATTGACTTTAAAAATGATACGACTTTGATTAGTTTCTGTAAAGAATGTATGTATACAACTATCTAAACCAAGTTCCCCAGGAGAAAAGGAAAATAGAAAAATCAAGTATACGATGATATGGTAACAAAATGATCAGCTGCAAGCCTACTATGAATACCAATCCAGAGATAACAAGTAACATGGAATTATCGATGAACAAATCGGATGGTCATGACCACACGTTGAATGCCTGTGCCCCACGGGCAACCTTGATGAAAACATCCTCCAATGTGGTGTCAGCCAGACCCCATGCAAATACTGTGAACTTGCTCTTTGCATTCTCCACTGCATGGAAAACATCAGCAATTCTGATCTCATGTTTAGGCAGCTCAAACTTCTGGGTTCCAGAGAGGAGGTATATCTTGTTAGCATTTGGGGAGAGATGCTGCACCATCTTCTCCACATCTTCCTCGTGATCCGGAGATGTTGTCATGGTAAACACATAAGATCCTCCATATCTACCTTTAAGCTATCAAACACAATTGGAAAACCAAGTGTTACTGAAAAACATTCTACTTCAAATTTGGCTGAAATTGCTAAAAACTAGCTCTGAAGAAAATTTCAACTAGAAATCAACAAAATTTTACATGAAATTGCTTTAGTACAGTGCAAATAGGTTTGGTTACTACACTTTCACCCACCTACGTGCAATACTAGTTTAAATGATTTAACAAATCACCTACATTCAATTAGAAAATGCTGAATAATGAAATACCATGCATATGCATTTTGTCAAGAAAGTTGTGCATTTTTTTTTTAAAAAAAAAAAACTTAGAAAAGTAGATATTAATTTTTTCACACTATTTCACTTCCCATTGTTGTTCCATGTTCCCTTTTTTAGAGGGGGTTGCTGCATCCAAATCCTTGTCCCTCGTTAAAACATAGAATTTTGTCCCTTTACACAAATTATTGGAAAATACTCCACTAAAAATCGTTTGATGGGAAAAAAAGAAGAAGCAATGAATAGAGCACGCCTGCAGGAAAGGAGGTGCACAAGATATAGCCATGGTGGAGTTATCCAATTTGATACAGTAACTCTGTTCAAATATATTAGTATTTATTCCTCATGTTCATTATATTCATGAAATAACTGTTTCGTCTTGCTTCCAGAAAGATTTCTTTTTCACTTAATAGTGAGGATTTCAAAACAATATGTAGAACTAGGCAATACATATCGTATTTAACCTTATGGCAATATCCAAGTATCTTGCACAGTTCAACGTACTCATATATCGAAGAAATCAGACATGCTAAAATTTTTACGCACCGTTCTTTTAACAAGAGAGGTCGCAAGAGATCTCATATATGAATGATGCAAAGAGAGCCCTTGCATGTCAGAGGATATAAATAACATGAAGAGTACTTGAAATGAAGCCAACACAATATGGAGGATATAATATTGAAGTTAAGATACCTCTTTAGGATTTCCTATGCACTGCAAGCTGCCATCTACAAAGATTCCTAATCGATCACACAAAACCTCAGCCTCTTCCATGGAATGTGCTGAAAATACAAAAACAATTTCTATCAGTAAATTAATGAGGTAAAAAGTGATGTTATGCTGTTCTCTCATAAAAAAATGTGCAGAATTTAACTAGGATGGGACAATATATAGCCACTATATAATAGGTTATTTCTGGTGATTCAAATTCTACAATTACAGAGAGAGAGATAGAGAGAGAGAGAGAGAGTTTTTACTGGTGAGAATGATTGCCCGATTTTGCTTTGCGCGCTTCACAACATTCCATAAATTGTTTCTTGAGGCTGGATCTAATCCAGTACTGGGCTCATCCATATAAACAACCTTGACAAATTTCCAAGAATTAGACCACAAGTAGAAGAACAGAGCTTCCCTATCCAAAAAAATTCTCATATGGTGAAGTAGATTGAACAGAGATGAAAACGTACTTTGGGATCACCAATCAATGAAATCGCAACGCTAAGCCTCCTCTTCATACCTCCACTATATTTCCCAGCTTGTTTGTCAGCAACCCCTCCGTTAAAAAGGTTTACACTCCTTAGAGATTCTTCCACTGCCTGCAGCAACAAAATGGCAGTAGAAAATAGGAAGTCAAGAGTTCTGCAAAAAGGTCTACAAAACTTTTTTGTTTTTTGATAAGTAAAAGGGCTACAAAACTTAAGGGTTGCTTATTCTGTTCCTTAATGACCTTTTTAAGGATAATAATCAAAACTACAACTTATAAACTAGTTTCAATGATGATTTATCAAATCAAATATTTATTTCTAGATTTTCTAAAAACAAAATCTACAAGGGCGTGCTAAATTTTCTGAGTTTCAATTGCTCTCAAATGCAAATGAACCCTCTCAAGACAATATCGAATCAAACAAGACATCTACTTACTCGTGTTAAGGCAGAACCTTTGAGGTTCTTCAGTCTACCATAAAATAGTAAGTGCTCCCTTCCTGTTAGAGTTTCCCAGAGCAGGCTAAAATTGCCAAAGAAAAAATATATTAGGAATTTTACATTTAAAAGAGAGAGAGAGAGAGAGAGAGAGAGAGAGAAAGAAAGAGAATTGCTTCCTTGACATGGAGGAAACTAGCTTACTCATGTTGTGGACATACACCCATACTGGTATATATTCCCTCCATATGAGTCAGTATATCCAGACCGTCAACATATGCTGTTCCAGAGGTTGGCTTTGTAAGACCAATCATCTGTCAATGGACACATGTAGATTCTTGAATAACTCAGAAAGAAGACGAGAAAATGTATTACTAATATGGCAAGAAAATATGCCAAAACATGAAGATTAACCCCATTTGACAAACCTTCACAGTGAAGACTGGAAGGATGTTATAGAGAAGCAAAAATAAGGCAAGGGCAACCAATTAAAGATCACTACTCATTTATTAAAATAAGTGACCAAATCGCCAATAAGCATTAAACATTTGATGGATAGGATGAAATGAACTGCATGCTTAAAAACAAAAAATTTCAAAGCATTCTCCTATTTTCCTTTATATTATTTCAGGGACCAATATGGAGCTTTGATGATCCCACTTATAAGAAAACATGAAGAAACTTTTTTGAGAATTGTGTATATAATTTGAAGAGCAAAAGAGCATTTTGTACTAACCATACTAATAAAAGTAGTCTTGCCAGCACCGTTGGGGCCAAGCATACCAAAGCACTCCCCTCGAGGCAAGGCAAGAGATAAACCTCTCACTGCAAATTTCGCTGGGTTCCCATCCTTTCCTGGATACACTTTTTTGAGGTTGTCAACAATGATGGCATGACTTGAGTTTGGTTCGAGTAGCACCTGCTCGACCTTCTCCCTCTACAGAAAAAAAAAAAAGTGAAAATTATTAATATTGTGTAGTAAAGTAGTTAAGCCCACATCAATTTGAGAAACATTAAAATCATAACTTGGAAGACATAAGAGATGTAAACATCACATAAATTTACCGATATAATAGAAAGATATAATCCAACTCAAAAGGAGCCTAGAAAGTTCTCATTTAATCAACACTTAATATGGTAATCTTCCTTTCTATCACACTGATTTAAATCTTGAAGAAAAGACAAGCATCCCCCCCCTTCTGCTGAGGCCAGCATTTCAGTCTATGCACTGAGGGCTTATAAATTCCTATCAGAACTATATCAATAAATTTTTTAAGAGGGACTTGTAATACAATGCCAGGAGAACTATATCAATAAATGAAAACTAAGTATATAATTTAGAAGAAAAAAAATATCCACCTCTTGACTGACATCGGGTTTATCCATTTGAACAAAAACCTTAGATCCCTGCCGTTGCAAACTAGGCCTCCGAAAAGATGGATGTTTCTTTCGAAAGTTTTGCAAGAAAAATAGAGGACTTTTTCCACTTCCTGAAGACACAACTTGATCTATATAATATGCAACAAGAAGCACCACCAACCACTCAACAACCATGATAATCAAGACCTCTTTCATCCCATTTATGCTATTACTCAAGTCTCCCCACCGCATTCCATGAGTTCCCAAATAGTTTCCTGTGAAGGAAGCTTGTGAAAACTCATATAACCCACGATATAGAGAGAAGCCAGGATATAACTCCATCACAATGATCCACCCTCCTACAATGAAAAATAAGTTTCACAATGAGAAGACAAGATAGAAAAGAAAGAAAGAAAAAAGCCACAAGACAGCATCAAATACTGGCTTTTAAGGTGCCAACAGGTTGACAAATAGATATTACAACCAACATTTGGTCAGTGGCTTACAGAAAACTATTACAATTGATTGGATGATCATATCCTCCACTTCTTTATATAAATCTGAGAGAATAATTACAGCAATAATAAATGTGATATGGCAAAAATCTCTGCAATAGATCCTGTTACCTTGCATGCCAAGCTTATCTTCATTACTTGCTCATTTTTGGGAAAAAAGAATGAAAAAGAAAAGCGTCTCCTTATTTTTCTTTTCTATTTTCTTTATTGGGTGAGAGGAGAAAAATGTGCTTCTCTTCATCTTGACAGAAAAGGTGAAAAGAACTATCTTCTCAGCTGTGGTCATCTACAAATGGAATACATACAAAAAAAAACCATCCTAAATTTTCCTCATCTTGGAGTGGCATACGTTTTAACCAGTTATACCAACTCCACCTAATTCCTATAGGCTATAGTTGCCATTTTATTACATAACTTGTCAGAGTAACAATTAAGCATATAACCTTTTGGGGTTTAACTAAAAAGGTCTAGGAGGAACGACCTATTGCAAATCAGCAGGACAGTCAGTGGCAGTAAAGCCTTTCAAAAAATGTGGAACATGAATCTTGGATTTCAGTCCCCCACCCCCCGCGTAAAAAAGAAAGAAAATAATAAAGTTTTCATTGTTAGAAGATAGATGCACATATATAACCCTTAAAAAGGCATGCATCCATATGCAAAATACAGTAATTTTTTAATTTTATTTTTATTTTTATCATTGTATGTGACAGGGACCAGGGTCTGGCAACACATACTTGTGTTGGCCAGTATCATCCTCCCTTGGATTGATTATGCTTGGAGAGGGCAGGGTCAGCATGGCACCCTGTCGAAAATCTTCTTTGCCACCATTCATTTCCCTCAGTCTAAATAAAATCAACACTGCTTGGAGAGGGAAAAACAGGCTTTCCTTCTTTTTTTTTGTCTTTTTTTTTTTAATTGAGTTTAGCTTCATTGAAAAGCCACCCAGTTGAAAAAATAATCCCATCCAAACATAGTTATTGTTGAATCTTATAAAAATAAAGTATGTCTGAAAACCCTCATTACCAATATGACAGATAATCTATTTCAAAAATCTACCACTTACTCGGGAACGATGTATCTTGAATAAAGAATTGGAAAAGAAAGCCTCCTAAAAGCCCAGTTCCAAAGACGCATATGTAGCCAGTAACTGTTATAAAAAATATTCAAACATGACATGCATGTTAGCTAACAATCCTTTACAGAAAAGCAAAATTTCAACCAATATCAAAAATAAAATCAAGTAGCTACGACCAAACCTGCAGCAGTCTTAATATTTGAAAACATTGCAGCCACAAGAAAGGCCAGCGATATTTGCAAGTTTATAAAGATGAAATAAAACACAAATTGGAGGCTGTAGTCATTCATTGTGAAGAATTTTAAACCTGCAGCAAAGTGAAGTGCATTAAAGAACTTGAACCAGGATCAAAACAAGATGCAGTTAACCGGGTGTATTAAGTAGATTACCTATGACTGACCCAAATATCACAAAAGATAGCATGTAGATCAAAGATAATAGAAGAAAATAAGCGTAAGAAATCATCCAGTAAGGCCCATCACCAAGCCCATGCATTTTCATCATTATTCTCAATTTCTGTTGTTTCTCATAAACTAATGAGTTCAAAATGACCTACATCAAAAAGCAGAGTGATAAGCAAAAAGATAACTTATAAAAAAAAAAAAAAAGTATAATATTCATATTATACAACAATTATTAGACATAATCATTGAACTTGGCTATCAGAACACTTAAAAATTCAGCTAGTGATCATTTTCCCCCAAATGGGTTAACACAGTTGCAGCCATCATGCACCTCTGATCCTAGGGTACAAGGAAGTCATACAAGTAAACCATTATAGAGGTATGTCTTACAAAGAAGCTGATAAAGAAATCAAACTTCAGGAAATTATAACACATTTAAGAAAGGACAAAGTTTTCAGGAATTTCCTTCAACCTAATCTATAAAAGTGATATGTGTCCATTTTTTTAATAATATGTGAGATGCACATGAGTTTTTAATATAATTTATTTCAACTTTGCTCCTACTATTAAAAAAACATGTGCATCTCACATGTTTAAGGGATACGTGTCACTTTTATATACTAGGTTGAAGGAAATCCCTCTTATTTAGTTTGGAGGAAAACTCTGTCCTTTAAGAAATTAAACTTAAATGAATCTTGTGTTCCCCACAAATAAGGTATTGCCTGACCAAACTAGAGCCATGTCATTTGAAGATAGGAGTTGAAGACATCACCAATTTGTAAACATTTGTTATTGCATACATCAAGTTTTTCTTTCTGCAAACAAAGATAAATTGCACTTTCATTTCACTTCTACTAAGCTATTGAATGTGAAAATTAATTAGGTGTCTTTGTCAAGCCATGACTAGAAAGTCCAAATAATGGTTTAAAACTCAACAAAAAAGACTTCACAAAATTTATCAAGCATTTGTCGGATCATGAGGAATTATGATTAGTTGGAAAAAGTTATATAGCTATTTGTAAATGTTTACTCATGCAGCCAAAAAGATGATCAACAATAGGTGCCATGATTTTTACAAAGTTTGCAACATAAAGCCTTAAATACATTTAAAAATTCATGTAAAGAAAAATACACATAAAAATTCAAATAATACTAGGACAAATGACTTAACATACTTACAGGGAATAGCTGTAGAATGACCCATGTAAAGAAGAGTGTACCAAGAAGAGAGGACAAATCCAGCCTGAGTTTTGTTTGAGGTTTAGGCATTTCTTTGAGAAACTCAAATATCATTTTTGTACCAGGCCCTTGCGAAAACTGAAGGTAGGCATTGGATGCCTGTAAATGTATGGATTGACAATGTTCAGTGGTTGTCATAGTTTCTCATTTGAGCCAACTCCGTCACCAGATAAGAGAAGATGCACAACAAAATAATACTGAACCAACCAAAAGTATTGAACAATAACCACAACCCCCCCCCCCCAAACACACACACCTACCCACCAAAACTGCCTCCCCCTAATTGTAAAAAGGTGAGACATGTTCCGTTTGTTACTAAAAATGCATGCAGTTTGTCAACTATAGGGAAAGCCATAATTGAACTAAAAAAGGAGCTCCTATTTTTTGCCTTGTCAATGTTCCTACACTTCTAATTGCTAAGTAAAAGCTACTTCCTTAAACTAAGTGTTTGCTCACAAATGCTAACAGCACGAGAACTGTTACTTCTCATTGCATCTGAGGACTAATATGATATGTAACTTTAAAATGACACCCTAGCGAAGTTTTCATTTAATAGCCGACCTAGATGGAACAAAATATGTAATCTCCCTTTGGATAAAAATCTAAATAAAATGGAAAGAGAATACAGGAAGGCGTGTATATGGAAGTGGAACAAACTGCACTAGAATGCTTGAAATTCAGACCATAAACATCTAGAAATGAGATAGGAGACTGGGTTTGGCAAGCAGAACTCTAGGATGGATTCCCATTATGCAGTCAATCTTTCTTTTATCCCCTTGATTTGTAACTAACAAGGAGGCCATTCTTTAGTGTCCGCAGATTTTATTGTTCAACAGCCATTCACACTAGATACAAATGTGAAATGTCATGCACAAAGTTTCTATGAGTAAAGCCAACCATGTGAAAAATCAATATGTATATTAGTTACTAGCATGAAAGGAGGAAAACCCAAACAAGTTCACAAGTTCTATGTATTTACCAGATTCACCGAACGTGGAACGCGCGCCAATGCAATTGATGTTTGGCCCGTATCATTCTTATAGGTTGAATTGTACCATATGTTGACATTAAAGCTATTCCCATTCGAGTTTAAGAAATCATAAGCTGTGAAAAAATAAAGCCATAAGTGTTGTTCCCTACATGATACTACTCCAACCACATCAAAGTATTCAGCCAAAGATGTCAAGTAGACCAACCTGCAATGATTTCATTAATCTTCCTCTCCAAATTCCCTTTTCGGTAACCTTTATATAGCTCATCATTAATCTCAGAAGAACTATTGCGCCACAAATGTAAACCTTGGACGCAACTGACCACTAGATTCAAGGAAAAAATGAATGACTAAAAGTTATCTTCGATTACAATATCAATTAAAGTGATAGAGAATAAAAGGAGATGCAGACTTTGTACATGGAAGTATACAGAAGGTAAGCGCATATAGGAATAAAGGAAAATAAATTAAAAGGAAAAAATAACAAATCAAAACAACGATGTAAATCCTAAAACAAAGATTTAGAATATTCAATGTAAACAGTTTTATGTGGCATCTGAGAAGGAGTACAAATCAAGTTGAGAATATAATTAACGACACCAAAATTACCATGGTGCACATGCAGTTCAATCAACATTAAAAGTCCCAATTGTAGGTTTCTGACATGTTATATAAACCGTGCCTGTGTGTCAATTAAATTATGAGCTCTAATTTGAGAGCTTTCCTGAACTTTACTGTCCATCAATTAGTTTTTCTAGCATAATACAATACAATACACAGATGCTTAAGCTTGACCAAGAAATGTCACGTTTTAGTTGATCCAAGTGTAGCTGATAGTGGGAGTCTGAGCTGGACAAAACTGATTAGTGGTTACTCACAGCAGGGTTTATGAACTGTGCTTTTTCTTGTGTGTAATTTTAGGTGTGTGTAAACCCTTGTTTGTGCATAAGTTTCATAATTGGTGCCTTAGATGGCTTGCATGTGGCGCCCAAAGTTCTCGGTATGGTGTTTTTTAGTTTGTACCTGGTCATCATGTCTGGTAGCACTTGTGAGATATGTTTATTACTAGCAATTTAAGCACATTGAATTCCTCAATTCGAAGTGCTTGCTTAGTTAGTACTGGAGATGGTCTTTTACCCTATAATTGGGATAATTGTGTTGTTATAAGATTGTGTTTGCAACCATTCTACAGACCCACTCATGTTCCTCAGTATATTATCTCAGATCTTTAACACTTACCGGGGATTGTTTCTGTTAGATGGATGGGACTAGAAGGTTCTAGGCTTGTAGGTGAGGCGTCCCATTAGCTGTCAATTCATGAGTTGTTTTGCATTGTTGTATATATTTGAATGAATGAATGCAAAAGAGAGCATCACCCCTAATTTCTCTTTCATTTTGCCTATTCCCATAATAACTAACAGTTTCTATCCTTGATGAGGAGCATGACAAACTACAATGGTTTCCCAGCATGTTCATCAAAGAAATCTTGGGTTAAGAATCAGGGCCCCCCCTTTTGATAATCTCTTCTATTTGGCACGTGCAAGGCACATTCTTGTTCTAAGTCCACATCCAGAACCTGCACGGGAGTGTGATACAAATTTGGCCCATCTCTTATCAACTTATTTTGATTAGCCAATATAAGCACCAATATTTGGATGAAGAAAACAGGGTCCCATCAAATACAAAACAAATGTGTCTATAGTCATGTTAACTCTGTTTCAAGAAGTCATAAGCACATCAAGAGACCAATCTATCTGAGAAAAAATTTAAAACAACACTATTAAAAAAAAAGATGCAGATATATAGGTTACATCATAAAAAGGATTATAATAGAATTAAAAGAACACTTTGTACCCTAGTTTTTAAAAGGTTCATAAAACTGAATGCCTTATGTGGGGTGGCTCCCTCCTTTTATATTGTTTTTCACATTATGTTTGTTGGGGAAAACTTCACTTAACCTCCCTCAACTTTCAGCACTTTTGCAATTATCTCCCTAAACTTTAAAATCTCTCAATTCAGTGTATCCAACTTTAAAAAATTTGCAATGTCACCCCTACTATTAGGGTTTGGGGTTAAATCAGACGAAGTCTAGGTGAAATGTCCCTTATACCTCTGTATTTAAAAATTATTTAATTTTTAAATAATTAAAAATTCAATAATAAAAACATGGAACCCATGGCTTGGCTGTGGGTCAATCCGGTAACAATTTTTTTTTTTTTTTTTGTTAAAAAAAAAAAAAGTTGACATGGGTATTTTGGCATCCTTATTTAGGATTTAACAAAAAATCCTAACAGAGGGGTGAAATTGCAAATTTTTTGAAGTTGGATACACTAAATTGAGAGTTTTTTAATTTGGGGGAATAATTGCAAAAGCGTTGAAAGTTCATGGTGGGTTAAGTGAAGTTTCTCTTATTTGTGATATTAAGTAAGTGCAATCAACGTGTGTGTAATTATCTACTTTCATTACAAATTGCCCTTTTTTTTTTTGATAAGTAACAAAGATTGCATGAAGGAATGTAGTTTGCTAACTTGAATGAAATAAAGATATTAAACTTCTATATGCGCACACATACACACAAGTGCCACACTATCTTGCTTGTCCATTATGTTCATGCCCTATATGCCAACAATTAATGTGTCAGCGTGAGCTTTCATGTCAGACTTTATGCCTGTAGGTCCATTCAATAACGAACGTGCACCTTATATTTTCTGGAGAGATACAAGAATTTACTGAGGAACTAAAAATGCAAGGGATGTATACCTTCTTGCAGCTCAATGAATGATTGCTGAAGGGAAACAGAAAATGTAGAGTTTGATGAGCACTGGCTTTGCACATTATAGATGGGTTCATCCGAAACAAAAGCAGGATCAAGAAAATTGTCTGTCTGAGGATATGAAGCCGAGCCCTGAAACATTTTGAAAAAGACAATTAGCAGCATACCTGGAAACAATTATCAAGAAAAAGAAGGCAACCCAATAATACTAGATGACAATCTTGGTCGTAACGAAGCTGGTGAAAAGCAAAGAAGACTAGTGAAACATCTTACCGAAACATTAGTGGCTATACTGTCAACTAAGTCAGAGGCATTCAGAGTGAAAGAACTTGTGATCATATTTCCAGCCAAAACTAAATATATGAAGATTAAGGTCAATACAAACAAAATATTGATAACCCCAGTAATGAGACAACAAAAATTCAAATGTTAACACACAGAAGAGAGAGAGAGAGAGATACTTTCTCCAAGAGACTGATTATTCCCAGTGAAAAGGAAAGTTGCCGGACAGGACCCTGAACTTCTGCATGACTCATTTGGCAAGTCTGTAAATGGAATAAAATCAGTTCTCACCGCACGATATTCAGGAGCTGGTATTTGTAACAGAGGAGGCCATTCTGGAGGGTTAGGAATTGAACAAGTTCCTGCTTGGTCCAAATCTGAGTATTCTAACCCACAAACTTGCTCACATTGTCCATTTCCCGTTTTATTAACACAAGCACAGCCACAATTATTTGAAGGCTTATCCAATTGACTATTGACAAATGCTTGAAGGAGAACAAGCAATAAACAAAGGATAAAAGGGAAAGCGATCAGCTTAATATTTGTCTTCATATTTCGTCTCTACAAAAAAAAAAAAAGAAGGGATAATAACAATATCATCAGAAAAAGTCAGTGTGCTTTTAAAACTCACTAAGAAAATGTTCTCAATATGAAGCTGATTAGTGTAAACTATAAAAGCCCACCGGCGAGAAGCACACAAACATATGGACAGTTGAACTGTTGTTGCTTTCTAATAATAAATATAACCAAAATAAATAAGCTAAACAAATCGAAGCCCGTGCGTTTTTTGATAACCCAATAAAAAAATCGTTTTAAGAAATAAGCAAGCCGATGAATTCAGTAAAATACATCCATTTGAAAGACAACCGTCGAAGGGACCAATATATCCACCAAAAGATTCCGATATTCACATAATCAAATAGAACCCAAAAAGCAAAACAACCAAAAGATAGATATGCCAAAAGATAATTAACAAAAGAGAGAAACAAGCATAGAATCACCCCCCAGAATAGTGAACCATTTTCATTTCTCTCCAGAATCTTAGAACTACTCCCAGAACTCGAAGAAAGAAGAGAGATACCTGGTAGATGACGTTCTTTCTGAGCAGAGCATTAGCCTGGGTCCAGAAGCTGGGAGGACCAGGTGATGGGTCCGCCATTGGAGCCGAAGCAAAGGATTCTCAAGCCACAGAGAAATTCGACCGTTACAAACCTCCCTCTCGAGTAATGGAAATTCAAAACGCCCGTCAAAGATTCATTGCAAGGTCTTTGAGATTGTTGGCTTTTTCTCTTTTGCTCTGCTCCTGAACTTTGAGCGTTTAAACTCTTCGGAATTTGAAGCGCGTATATATGCGTTTCGTCTCACGGAGGAAACCACCGGATTTAGTCCTAAATGACCAAGTTGTCCCCAGTCTTTGATTTATCTTCGGAAATGGTTTTTGTATTCGGCTCCACTGCGACATGTTTCTCTACCGAAACTACCCTTCATCAAATGACCGTGCTGCCCTTCACGCGGTTTGACTCTTTGTAAAGCTCAAGGTGGCAGTGGTCCATAGATACCCCCTACGATTGACTTTAAAGTAAAGAATATATTTTAGGAAATTACTAAGAAAATACAAGTAAAAATATTTTGTTTATTTTTAAAATTAAAATACATTTTTTTTATCGAAACCATTAGCAAAAAATTTAAAATACCAAACACTTTTTATATATAAACCCACTAAAAAATATTCTCACATTTATATCAAATCAAAATACATTTTAAAATTATTATCCACCATTGGAAGCATATGAACTTTTCTTTATGAACAGAATAAAGAAAAAAGAGAGCCCGCTTTTACAGTCTCTTTTAATGACTCTAAAAGAAAATTAACGGATATGACTAGCTTCTTGTTTTTAAGTTTAAAATTCATTTTGTCTGTAAGAGATAGCTCAATTGGCTGAAACTATGTCTAATGAAATTAAGATAACTAGTTCGAATCTCCATCTTCCCTCTTGTGCGGACATGTCAAAAGAAAAAAAAAAAAAAACTACATTAGACCCTTGAATTTATTAGATTGCACATTCTATCAAAACCTCTCTATCTCTTAGTTTTTTTTTTTTTTTTTTCTTTTTAATATTTTGTTTCTCTAGGGTTTGTCTTACTCCCATACTTCATAGCCAATTAAAGAGCATAATCTACAAAAATGAATAGTATTCAATTTTTCAAATGAAATTGAGGGTATCCTTATTTTGTCCATACAAGTAAAGAAAGGCAATTAGTACCCTTCCAAATATGCTCAGAAGTCTGCAACTCCGAGTATTTAATGTGGCCACTAAATCAAATGAACAAACAGCCAAATCTCACCTACCTAACCCAAGGAATAAACAAGACAATATGACCTGGTCTTCCAAATATGGGTGGAAACTACATTGCACACCCTGTAGCATCTCTGAGTATCTTCTAATTAATAAATGTACCCTATAAACAATTACATTGAAGGTACCACCTGATTTCTTCTAACGAATTAAAGCATATTGACTGGCCTTAAAAAATAAATAATTCATCCTTGCACAGTTCCACATGATCTTAGATCATTGTGGATGACCACGTACTCAAATGAAGGAAACTTAAATGAAATTTAAAGTTATGTAATCTGCAGTTTAATAAACTGATATGTAATTTTCAGGAAAGCTTCCGGGAAAATTGTGAATTCTCAGAAGACTAATGGCTCAGTAACATCATCAAAAAGATAAGGACGATAGAGACCAGAAATATAATCAGATTTAATTATATCATAACCCTCAGATAATTAAGCTGCAAGAAATTCTACGATGGGTTGAAAGTTGAAAGTGATACCTTTGGACCCAAGACTGTGGACAAGCATGGCGGAGAGTTGTTAGCACCACGTCAAAAGATAAGGACGATAGAGACCAGAAATATAATCAGATTTAATTATATCATAACCCTCAGATAATTAAGCTGCAAGAAATTCTACGATGGGTTGAAAGTTGAAAGTGATACCTTTGGACCCAAGACTGTGGACAAGCATGGCGGAGAGTTGTTAGCACCACGTCAGCACTCACACACGTCAAAACCTCAAAGCAGCTCAGTTACTTCCAGTTTTGGTCATGAAACTATCTAAGAGAATATTATTAATAATTGAAGAAACAAAAAGTCAAAAACCTTACACACAAGTAACGTATGGAAAAAAACAAATAGCAGGAGTCATTCCATGCATAAACATTGAATACAAAAAATTCATAGAAGATAATATAACAAATCATACTTTATAACATTAGAACAAATGCTGGTCAATCTTCTTAAATCCTTAAGGTCTAAGGCAAATACATTAGGCATATTAAATAACAGTGTCTAAGGCGATTATGAGTTTTTTTTTTTTTTTTTTTAAATGACGATGAACCCCTTCAAGGTAAGGCCACTTCGTGTATCCACTCCTGTTAGGTAAATCTCAGACCAGTGTAAAGTGTCTCATTCACATGGATCGAGTAATACTCTGAATTTGCCGGAGAGCTAGCCCAAAAGAATTGTTTGCATTCAAAGGGATTCGAACCTTAGACGCAGCTTGGAGTGTTCAATAAGTGTAATTAATTCTTAGTATTTAAGATTTTTTACCCGATGGCTCTTGACCATTTCAAAGATAAACTCGTTATTCTGATCTCTATATTTAACAAATCTATTGATGTTACATGACATATTATCACCTTTGAACTAAGATTACAAAAATCTCCTGACAAATAAAAAATGAAATCTATAAAAAAGCTGAATTTTCCGCAGTCTCCATGATCAAACAATAAAAAAATAAGTAGTTTCTTGGAAAGAGCTTTTTCCTTTTTTTGGTGGGGGAGGGGGAAATTCGGACCATCCAATCCATAAGTAGGCGCAGTGAGATGTAAGCCTAAATCTAACAGTTTCTGAGAAAACATCAGTCACATAAATATGAATATAGAACTGATTGCTTGCTTCTGAAGCACATTACGATAGAAGCAAACAGAGGGAAATAATCATTTCATACACCCAGTGGATTGACACGTCATATATTATCACATCCAATATCATGCTGCATATCATACTGTATATCATGTGATGGTTTAAGTGGGAACAGGTCAAGTTTGTTGCAACATGCCAAATAAAATTTAAGCAGTAAAATAATATTTCACCAAACAATCAGGAATAGCTCAACTTTGGATGTGAAATAATTAAGTTCCAGTATGTAAATTCTACCGTTGACATTTGCGAGAAACATAGATATAATATTAACAAAAAAATAAAAAATAAAAAAATTGCCCCAATTAGATGATGGAGTAATCCATTGCTTTCGTATGCATTGTAAAATTCCTAGACACCATCTAATCTGAAGCCACCACGCCAAATCAGCCCAAAATTAGAAAAGGTAATTCTGCTTTGCAAATGATTTCCATGAGGTTGTTTCCACAATTAACCAAAAATTTGATAAGTTTGAATACTATCACAAATATGTCTTGAAAGGCCAGGCAACTGGAAAATTCCAGTCTTTTCAGTGCATTATTGCCATTTAAATCAAGATACAACATAAGAAAGAAAACAGGTTACCGTAACTTTTCTCAAACATCTTTCCTTTTGTTTGGACCACAAGAAAGAGAGAAGGATGTCCAAGCCCAAGCTGAGATTTAAACTGAGGTCTGTGGTAATAAGCTCCACCGTACTTCTCCAACTGTGTTAGCAGGCATTTACTGGTTTCTACTATGAACATCATCAAAATTCTAAGTCAGAATTTAAATTATAACTTGCCGTAGTCAACTGCATCGCCAGCCCATCAACAATGCGATAAACCTCATTAGATCTAGCATGGGATGTGTCGCCAACTAAAAACTTATGCACTTTATTATCCATTTCTATCCAACTACATGCAGTGGTTTTCTGCACTCTGTTAATTTTCATCAAATTCCGCACCCTCAAGGATTCTTGCCATCTGCCGGCACTTGCATATATGTTCGAAAGAAGGACATAGGTCCCAGAGTTCTCAGGCTCAAGCGCTAGTAACTTCTTGACTGAGAGCTCTGCAAGCTTTGCATTTGAATGGATTCTAGAAGCACTGAGTAAGGTGCCCCATATCACAACATTAGGCTCCACTTCCATTATACATATGAACTCATAGGCCTCTTTCAGTCTCCCAGATCTACAAAAGAGGTCAACAATACAAGCATAATGTTCTATAGTTGGTGTAATATCATAATCCAATTTCATGCTTCTGAAAAACTCAAGCCCCAGTTCAACAAGGCCTGCATGGGTGCAAGCAGTCAATACCCCCACAAAGGTTATATCATCCGGTATAACTCTAATTTCTTTCATTTTCTCATATAGATTAATCGCATCCTCAGCAAAACCATTGGCTGCTAGACCTGCAATCAATGAATTCCAAGTAACAACATCTTTGTGAGGCATCTTATTGAATATTTGACGAGCTTTACTAATATTCCCGCACTTGGAGTACATATCCAATAGTGCAGAGGCCACATAAACATTGAAGATAAAACCTCGACTCTCTACATAGTTGCCGATGCGCTCACCAGCTCCCACTGAGCCCAATTGAGAGCAAGCAGATAGAACACTAACAAGTGCAACATCATTAGGTTCAATTGGTTCATTTTTCATGCGTTCAAAGAGCTCCAAGGCCTCACTCGATTTCCCATTTTGGGCATAACCAGCAATCATGGCACTCCAAGTAACAACATCTCTTCTGTCCATGCAGTCAAACTCATGACGTGCATCTTCAATAGCCCCACATTTCACATACATTTCCAACAATGCAGTAGATACTATCATATTCAAATGAAAATCGTTCTCGTCAATAAACTTCTTAACTCTCAACCCCGTTTCCAAATCCCTAAGCTTAGCACATATAGAGAGCACAGTGGTTACACTGATTTCATTGGGGCTACATCCCTCAGCCTGCATCCTCTCGAAAATACTCAAACCCTCATGATAATACCCATTGTTTGCATAGCAAGATATCATAGAATTCCACGAAACAACAGTTCTCTCGGACATCTCATCAAACAGCCGCCGTGCTGCTATAACATCACCAGACTTGGAATACCCGGAAATCAAACAATTATAACAGATCGGATCCTTCATAAAAATCCCATCAAAAACTTTCTTTGCTGATTCTATATCACACGTTTTAGCATAAAAATCCATCAAAGGAGTCTGAACAAAAACATCCGAACTGAACCCACATTTTACGACCAATGAATGAATTTCTTTCGCTAATTCAACAGCCAACAAAGAAGTGCACGACTTCATAACGGGTGCAACTGTGGAACCTACCACCCGGGTACCACTACCATGCATCAAAACAAACGCTTCTAAAGCGTTTTTCTTCAATGAAAGCTTGGAGTATGTTGAAATAAGGGAATTATAAAGAACTTGACTTGGGTGAGGAATCTTATCAAACACGTTGCGAGCATAGACAACAATAGACAAACGAAGTAAACTCTTAACGAAATCTGTAGTAAGAGTAGGATAATTTATGACAATTAGGGCGTGAACCTGCTTGATTTGTTTTATGTGCAGGGTCGAGTGAAGTAGATTTAACAAATGGCGTTCCATTTCCATATATTTGGGTACGAATGTTATTGCATCTATGTGTCCTCAAGGGCCTTGAACAAAAAAGAGTAGCAGCATTTATCAAGAGCAGAACGAAGGGTTTGGCATATGCCTCTTGCCTCTTGGGCTATAGGCTATTGGAAGCTAGCCGTTGATAGTGGCGGGAATTACTAAAAGGTAAAGAGAAGAGTATTCGTACCCCTCAACTACCATCCCTCTCCATGTTCCTCGCACTATTCATCGAGTAACATCCTCTGCTACTAAAATCAGTCATTCCTCGTACTATTCATCGAGTTAACATCCTTGCTACTAAAATTTGTCACACGATTAAGAGAGATGGTTTAATGGCCCAATAAAAATTTTAAGTAGTTAAGGCATCTATAAGAGTATGGGTTCCAATATTTATAGCGGATAATCTCTACATATACCTATTAGTATTAGCTGTCTTAGATTTTTATTGATATCTTGGTAGGACTGAGTCAGGTTATGATTCAATCGAACTTAAGAGAGCGCATGCGGTTCTCCTTACCCTTTTGCTTAAAAATTTTTATAAAAAAAAAAATGTCAATATCCCTTTTAAGGGAGGGAAAAATATAAAAATGAATCAAATGATCGAAACAAATTTTCAATGAAATAAAAATATTCTTATAAATTAGAAGAAAAAAACTTAAAACTAAAATTTAAATGGTGCAGCCAACTGTTATAAACTAAAATTAAAATTAAATTTGAAAACAAATGGGGTGGCCCTAAGGTCATAGCGTGGTTTAGGCACTTCACTTGGTCAAAGGGTGATTTTTTTTTTTTTTTAAATAAAGTTTAGCATGTCTGACTACTTACTTAAACTGTTAAACAAATAAGTTTTAAATATGATCTCTGTTTAAATTATTAGTAATTCAAACAACTAATTGTTGCGATAAGGACATGGTATTCATCAACAAGTTAGTCACGCATTCAAGGGTTTTGAAGAAAGAGTAATATTATAAAGAGGATTAAAGTCTTTTTAAATATAACGTGTCTTGACTTTTAAAATTATGAATAAATTAAAATTTAATAAATTAAATTTTAATTTATTAATAATTTTAAAAGACAAATTACATTATAACTGAAAATAGCATTACAAAAGTATGTGGTTACCAACTTCCGAGAAAATGCAGGGACGTCGACCAATAAGTAGACTTAGTTTGTAACTTAGTGATGCCACTAATTCAACCCACATAAACGACAGCAAAATCTCCGAAAGCTTTCCCCAATAAAATGATCATGCCACGTCATAGCTTGCCTAGATTTCCAGGTTTTGAGTCTTTTGACCCACCACGGCACATTAGTGCCAGTGCAATCCGGATGACCAATTTGCCCTTCATCCTCTGCAACTTAATTGACGAAAGTACCCTTTTACATGTGAAAGTTCACATTGCCCCGAAATGAACCTCCTTTTTCATCGATCTGAACATAAAAAAATCACGTCTCATTAATGGGTCCTTATGGTGACTTGGTGAGCTTTTTGATGCTGGTTGACAATTTCCATAAAAGGAGAATTATATAATTACACGTCTTTCTCTTAGAGTGGCGTGCTTTAAAAACGCACAATTTTATAGTTTGGACCGCTGTTTTATCGTTATGTTTTCATTAATTACATCTTCAAATTGTTATTTTTTCAAACAGTATTGTTTGAAATTGAAGGACTCAATAAATGCCCACTTGGCCACTTAAGAAGAAGGCCTACAACTCATATCAAGCCTACTAAGTCTTTGACCTGACGTGCTTAAGTGACCATGACCCCTTTAACACACCCCAGAAAACTCAAAGTCTTAAAAGGCTCTATATGCATGTATATAAAATTTAAGATATACAATTTTACTTACATATTATCATTGATACTCTCAATATTATCAATGGTACTCTCCTTTTCACTATCCTAGGGTTGTATTTGGTAAATCATTTCATCATCTCAACACTATTCACACACCATTTTCTCAAAAAAAAATTAACAATAATTTTTTTTTTTTTTCATTTCTTATATCACATCATTCACTTTTTTATTATTATTCAAATAAAATAAAAAATCACTATAAAATAAAAAAAAAAATTTACATTCCAATACAAAAAATTTAAAACTTTCTACCACGTCACTTGAGCTTCAATAACGAAAGCAAAACGTGTGGTTTGCCAAACACAAGCTTTAAACGAGCAGACACCGATAAGCTAGCTACTTCCCGGAAGCTGGGAGCTTTTCAGATTCCTGGAATTCCTGTAGCGTGTCAACTTGTCTAAACAACGAACGTAGTGGCATACCTAGTAATTCCCTTAAAAACCAGCCCCAATTCCCCCACCACCAACCTTCCATAAGGAACACAAAACCGCGCCTTTTCCAACGCTCTCTCCTCTTCTTGGATCCCCGGTATAAATTCCAGCCCATAACGTTCCAACTTCAATTTCCCCTCCAAAAAAAACGAATTCTTGAAAGCCAAAACCCGTGCAAGCATGAACTTACGGCGCGGTTTTCCGCTGCTCTGGCAGCAATACGCCGCGCTTCTAAAGAAGAACCTCCTGCTGTCGTGGCGGAACAAGACGGGGACATTCATGCAGCTCTTCTCGTCCTTCTTCTTCATGTTCCTCATCTTCGCCATCCAGAAGGCCATCGAGGCTCGCTTTTCCACCTCCACGGCCTACAAGAGCGTGACGGACCCTAAGCCCCTGCTCTTGCCGCCGATCCCGCCATGCGAGGACAAGTTCTACACCAAGCTCCCCTGCTACGACTTTCTGTGGAGCGGGAATGCGAGCCCCGCGGCTCGGAGGATTGTGACCAACATCATGGCCAATAACCCTGGCAGGCCGATTCCGGAGAGCAAGGTAGGTGGTTCTGTTTGGTTGCTGAGAAAAGGAAAAGGAAATGGAAGTGAAATAGTTGAGAATTGCGTGTTTTAAAGCTTTGGTGTTAAGATAAAAAGTGGATTTTATTGAGATTTAATCGTGTTTTGTATGCGGAGAAACCGATCGAAAAGAGAATTTCGAGTGCTTTGGTTGTGAAAGTTTTGGAGTTTTTTTTTTGGCTTTAAATTCATTGGAAAAAGAAATTTTAATACTGACTGAGCCAGTTGATCGTTAGGAAAATAAATAAAGGAAACAAAGAATTTTGAGTCTCGTTGGTGGAAAAAAAAAGTACAATTATCGAATTGAAAATCAAGAGAGTTGACCAGCCAGATGCGAATAGAAATTTTTAAATTGATTTGAGTTTTTTGTTAAAAAACAAAAAAAATTTGTTTGGTTGCTGAGAACCCAATGGAAAGGAAAGAGCAAATGAAAATTGTTCAGTCCTATCCTTTTGCTGTGGTACGAGTGCAAATTTGAATTCTCGTTTGAAATTGGTCCTAAATTTAATAAATACAAAATCTTGGGTTTGGTTAGTTGAGGAGGGTGGACGAAAAAGGAAGGAGTTTAGGATGATTCAGAATGGGAAATTACGGTGTACCCATTTTCAATGTGCCTATTGATTATTCAGGTTCAATCATTTGGAACGCCGACTGAAGTAGATGCATGGCTTCTTAGTAATCCGATGAGGTGCCCAGGAGCTTTGCATTTTGTAGAAAGAAATGCTACTGTAATTAGCTACGGCATACAGACTAATTCAACTCCAGCTTCAGTGCGAGGGAATTATGAAGATCCCACATTTAAATTTCAAATACCACTTCAAATTGCGGCAGAGCGTGAGATTGCAAGATATCTAATTGGAGGTATTAAATTCTAGTTCTTGTTTTCTGTCGTCTTGTTTGGAATATTCTAGTCACGTGATTTTATATGTGATCTCCGTTTCTGCAATTGAATAAATGTACCACTATTTGATGACTCTGCATGTTCAGACCCAAGCTTTAGCTGGAATGTGGGGTTCAAGGAATTCGCACACCCTGCAGTGCAAACTTTCTCTGCGGTGGCTGCTGCAGGACCAACCTTTTTCCTTGCAGCTGTCATGTTCTCTTTTGTAATTCAAATCAGTTCTTTGATCACAGAGAAAGAGCTTAAACTTCGCCAGGTATTAACCTTCTGCAATCTAAAGTTAAAAAATAGGATTGACATTGCCGTCCCTTCACAGAATTGTTCCATATTTCATTTTTGGTTTTTATCCCCACAGGCAATGAATATGATGGGTCTTTATGATTCTGCCTACTGGCTCTCATGGCTCACATGGGAGGGATTTCTTACGCTTCTCTCCTCGCTTTTCTTAGTTCTCTTCGGCATGATATTTCAGTTTGATTTTTTCTTGAACAACAGTTTTGCGGTTGTGTACCTTGTGTTCTTTCTTTTCCAACTCAATATGGTAAGAGTATATCCTGGAAGTCATATAGGTCATTGTTTTACTTTATGTTTATTCATGATGATTTTGGTTCTTAATTAAGCCAGCCATTTTAAATAGTCACCTTGATCTGTCTAACTGTCTTTCTAACTTTTGATGCTAGATTGGCTTTGCCTTCATGTTGTCATCCTTCATTAACAAGTCATCTTCATCCACGACAGTGGGTTTCTCCATATTTATTGTTGGCTTTATGACGCAGGCAAGATTCCCTTGCTAAATCTCTATGATAGAAGTTATCGGTTCACTTGTACTAATAAGTTTCTATTTTGTCCTTGCAGCTTGTTACAATATTTGGATTTCCCTACCGTCACAACTTCTCTAGTACCATAAGAGCTATCTGGTCGTTGTTCCCTCCTAATCTTCTTGCTCAAGCTCTAAATCTGCTTGCTGATGCAACTTCAACTCCTCAAGATGTTGGGGTGAGCTGGAGTAGGCGGGCCAAGTGCGCACCAAATGATACGGAGTGTGTGATAACAATTGTATGTGAAGTCTTCGAGCTCAAAACCCAATATTGACAATTCATAGATCACTATATACATTCTAGTGAAAAATTGCTTATGACACCTTCCTTCCTCTATGTCTCCCTTTTGTATGCCTTATTCTTTTTCTCTCTTTACGTTACTCGAAACTGAATCACTTCCATTTTAGTTATTTTGCGTTTATTGTATTCTTGACAGGATGATATTTACAAATGGCTTGTTGCTACATTTTTGCTGTGGTTTGTATTGGCTATCTACTTTGACAATATAATCCCAAATGCATCTGGTGTGAGAAAATCATTGTTTTACTTCCTAAACCCTCGGTATTGGATGGGGAAAGGTGGAAGCAAAGTGAAAGGTAATTCAGTTTGATCTTCACTCTGTGCTCATGAGTTCTCCCCTTGCCTGGAATTATGACTGATGCCCCCCCCCCCCTCTCTCTCTCTCTCTCTCTTTCTATCTCGCTCTCTCTCTCATCATAGAGGGTGGCATTTGTAGTTGCATAGGTTCTGTCCCGCAGCAGCAGCATATTACTCCAGATGATGGAGATGTCCTTGAAGAAGAAAGCATAGTAAAACATCAAACACAGGAACGCGTGGTTGATCCAAATGTTGCTGTTCAGATATGTGGTCTTACAAAGACATATCCTGGGAATCGTCAGTGTGGTTTCTGTAAATGCAAGAAGACTCCACCTTACCATGCCCTTAGGGTAAGGACCTCTTTCCAACTTTAGTTTTGGCCAAGTTGAGGGAATCAAAGTAAGCTTTGTTTTTTTCTTATCTATCTAATCATGTAGTTGCTATAAGTTGGTGGAGGATCCTAGTGATGGATGGTTCATAATGACGATGGTTTTATGAAATTGACCTAATCAGATATCTTATCTGTTCAATGTACATGCTTCTGTTTTTCCACCTTTAACTCTTTCATTCTTAGTTTATATATCAGTCAGCGCAGGCAGAGCTGCGTAGACTACATACATAGATTATGAGTACCAATCAATATATTGATTCTTGGCCTATGGGGTTGTCGTGGAGAATCTATAGTGGTGGATCCTGCTATCCATCACTCTGGTAGTTATACATTAGGTGTCTTGAGGAGCATTTATTCTCCCCCAGATTTATGTTCTTTTTTGTATCACTATCATCAATTATTTTTTTCTTCTCAGTTTTTTTTTTTTTGTCATCAAGCATCATTAGGCATAAGATGACCATAATGATGCTGCCGTGGGTAGTATTTATGTTTTTATGGATTTAACTCTGCTTATTTGCAACTTTCCTTCAGGGCTTATGGGTGAACTTTGCAAAAGATCAGTTATTTTGTCTTCTTGGACCTAACGGAGCTGGAAAAACTACGGCAATTAATTGTTTGACTGGCATTACACCAGTGACTGGTGGAGATGGTGATTCTCTCTCTCTCTCTCTCTCTCTCTCTCTCTCTCAGCTTATCCTGTTGAAATGAAGTCAGGAAGGATGTAACATCCGAATCTGTGTTGTTAACAGCAATAATTTATGGAAATTCAATCCGAAGTGCAGTTGGCATGTCAAACATTCGAAGAATTATAGGAGTTTGTCCCCAGGTGACCTCTACGTGTGTCTGTTCACAAAATGTTGATTGCCACATGTTGTCAATTATATATAACATTATTTTCAATATCAATGACCCAGAAAAGTTGTGTGCTAATCTTGAATTTTGCATCTTTCAATAGTTTGATATCCTTTGGGATGCATTGTCTGGTCAAGAGCACCTTCACCTCTTTGCTAGTATCAAAGGCCTACCCCCTGCTTCTATTAAATTGGTATGTAATATGCAAGCAAAATGGTGTATCACCTACTTTCTCCTTACCTGTTTCTGAAGATTCAAAACATACTCTATGATCCCAGACGGAGTATCCTATTGCATTTACTTGTGATGATGATAATTTATTGTTGATGCTCATTTTCATTCTTCTTAAGATTAACAATTCTTCTCAATTGCAGGTTTCTCAGAATTCATTGGCAGAGGTGAGACTCACTGAGGCGGCCAAAATGAGAGCTGGGAGTTACAGTGGAGGAATGAAACGTCGCCTCAGTGTTGCAATAGCCCTTATTGGCGATCCAAAATTAGTCATTTTGGATGAGCCGGTACGCAGATAGGAATATTGTTACTCAGATATTTATTTACTTGATATATTTATGAGAAGTTTCAATTTCCCCTTGATCGGCAGACAACTGGCATGGATCCAATAACGAGGAGACATGTATGGGACATAATAAATGATGCAAAGAAAGGTCGGGCCATTGTCCTAACAACACATTCAATGGAAGAAGCTGATATTTTAAGTGACCGCATAGGAATCATGGCCAAGGGTAGGCTTCGCTGCATTGGAACCTCTATCAGGTTGAAGTCACGGTTTGGCACTGGTTTCATTGCTAATGTTAGCTTCCTTGGAAGCAATAATGGACAAACTCCACAGACTAATTCTCCTCCCGACAGAGCTGTAGTTTCTACAATTCATCAAGAGGCTGTGAAGCAGTTTTTTAAAGATGTATGTGAAACAAGTAAATTGATTAAAGTGTTTCATAAACATAAAAAGAGGTTGGTTTCTGACTAGGGGAATGTTTTGACAGCGATTGGATGTAGTACCAAAAGAGGAGAATAAAGCCTTTTTTACTTTCGTGATTCCTCATGATAGAGAGGCACTTTTGACGGTATGGATCTTTTATCTTGTATTTTGTTTTCGATTCTATTACATCTGTCCTTTGTGATCTTTATAAATCCTAGCTTTGGGTCAGAACCTTAGCAGTAGGGATATGGATTTAGTATCTGGAGCAGTATTGCATTTCCACAGATGCAGTCAAAATTCTGAACCTTCAATCACATAATAGCATTACCTTCATAATACAATTGGTAAACATTAATGATATTAAGTCTGTGCATGACTAAATCAGCATTCTTTGAAACGATATGCATACCGAGTCATTGGAAAGTTCTGGAAATACTTCTGGAAAGTTCTCATTGCCAATTTTGTTGCTCAAACTTTCAGAAATGTACAGAATTTTCATCATTACTAAAATAACGAAGTTATGTCATTTATAGTTTTCCTTCTTATTGTGTATGGTAAATACCATTTCTACATGATTTGGTAACTTCAACAGTTTCCATTGTAGTTTCTAATGAAATGTTTTTAGGCTCAAGCAATAACAAGCCCTTATATTTTTCCATTCATTGGATTACCTTCTTATATGTTAATCTTTATCTATTAGAATAAGTTAGAAACAGTTATACTAATCAATTTTTGGTTTACTACTCATCATGTCTTTTTTCTTTTGTTTTGTTTTGTTTTTTAACATTTGCCAGTTTTTTCTTTGGTACTCCTAATCCTAAACAGAAATTTTTCGAGGAGCTCCAAGATAGAGAAAAGGAATTTGGTATATCAGACATCCAACTGGGTCTTACAACACTGGAAGAAGTTTTCTTGAATATTGCAAGGCAGGCTGAGCTGGAGAGTGCGGCAGCTGAAGGGCGGTTGGCAACTTTGACTTTAACGTCTGGAGCTGCAGTTTCGGTAAGTGGATTTTTTTTTTTTTTTTTTTTTTCTTTTATTGTATTTTTTGGATAGCAAGTACATAAGAGGAAAAACTTAAAAGTCATTTATGTGCACTCCCCCATCTTATCTCTTACAATAATTGCACAGATACCTATGGGAGCCAGGTTTGTGGGAATTCCTGGAACAGAATCTGAAGAGCATCCTAGAGGCATTATGGTAGAAGTGTACTGGGAGCAAGATGATTCTGGAGCCCTTTGTATTTCTGGCCACTCAACTGAGATTCCAGTCCCCCCCAATGTTCAGCCAATGCCTTCAACAGTGACTTCTCAAAGAAATTTCTTCGGCCGGTCCGGACTTGTTCATGGAGTTGTATTTGATTCAAACCAAATGAACATTACTGAAAATCAATGAACATTTACTTTCGAGTTGTATACATGTATACTAGAACATTGAAAAACTTTACGTGATTTTGCTATATACCTCAATGATTGATTTATATATTTTTACATTGTTATGTAAACTTTTTTTCTTAGTTCAGCCAAATCCTTGTGTTAATAAAGGTTATAATATTATCTGTTAAATTTGTGGGTCTAATTCCAATGCATAGTTGATTGCCGTTGCTCTTAAGGGCTTCTTGTTGGATATTTTCTCTTTCGGAGTAATGCCATAAAAAAAACTTTTATTTTACTTGTATCTCAATTAACCCTTAGATTGTGAGGTAGCTAATTCAAACTGTTATGTTGATCAGGTCAAATGCAGAAACAAGCTTCTCACTATGGTTGAACAGCCTCTGGCTTTCAACCATATTCACCTTCATCATGTGAAATCATGATTCCTCTTGCTGATGATAGCATTGTTGATGGGAGGCGCTGGAACTGGAACCCCAGCGGTGGCGCGTGTAGGCGCGTCCCGCTAGAGCTCGGTTTTCTGTTTTCGTGGGATGCGTTCGTGTAGATTAGGATGGAGCGACGTTTTTCGGTGGAAGCTAAAACCTTCTTTTTCTCGACGAAGGCTTCGAAGCTTCGTTTGGAGGAAAGAAGGAAGGGTTTTGTAGGGCTTATTCTGGTGGGTCAGCGAAGTGCTTCCTGGTTGGCAGCTACGGTAGAAGAGGCGTCTCAGTCTCAGGTGAAGGAAGATTTCGTCAAAAAATTTAGCGAGGAAGGGAAGTCTTTGTCGGTGAGCGGGGGTAGTAACAAAGCTGGGAGATTCCTGGAGGTGGTTGCCTATCTGGAGGACGAACGGAAAGGTATCATCTGGATCCCAGAGGCCCGCTCTGGGCGGGGTTGGCGGAGGTTCGTGGTTGAGCTGCGTTCGTTGCTGGCTGCGCAGGCGAGTTCTCCAGGGTTTTCGAATTCTGAGAGTTCCTCTCCGGGGACAAAAGATGGACGGTCTTTCGCCGAAGCGTTGCGGTCTTCTTCCTGCGAGGTGGCGGACATTGCTGGGGCGCGGCCTCTTTCGTCGCAAGAGCTTGACTTGTTCCCGGTGGCGAGCGGTTTCGAGATGGGGAATGCTGGAGTGGAAATACGATTCGCGATGGATTGTTACGATATGGAGAAAGCTCATCCCTTGGTTGAGCAAAGCTTCTCTTCTCCGGTGGCGGCGGCAGCTAAGTTTAGAAGGAACAAGACGATGAGGCGTTTAGGGTTTTTCTGCGATAAGCTGGACCGGATCCTTCGCGGGCTGGGTGAGAAGCCCAAAGGTAAGAGGATTAGGGTTGGTTCTTTGGGTTATGATGGGCATAATTCCGGGTCGGTTTCCGGGTCGGCTGTGGTTCAAATTCCCGTTTGCGGCCCTGTTTTGGATCCCGATAAGTTCAGCGATGGGTTTTTGTCGCACTCGGATAAGTCTTCGCCGGAGTCTCCTGGGTTTGCTGAGAATGGTCAAAGTGGGGATTTTGGACGGAAATCTTCACCGGCGACTCCTGTGTCTCCGGCAAGGCTTTGGCGCAGTTTGAGGGATGACGCTACTGCTCCTACGGTGGTGGCTACTGTTTCGTCGGTGGCTTCTGTTTCGCCTGTGAATCATTTCTCTTTTCCTCCGGCGATTCCTGCGGTTGTTTCTACTTATCCGGCGAGGCTTCAGTGCAGGATGAGGGATGAGGCTTCTGTACCTCCGGTAGTGGCTACTGTTCCTCCGGTGAGGGCTATTGTTTCTCCGGTTTTCTCTTTTCCTCCTGCACCTGCCAAAGCTTTGTTAGAAAAACAATCCTATGTTTCCAAGTGTTATACACGGAGAGCGAAGGATAAGGAAGCTAAACAGCTTCATAAGAAAAAGATGCCGATGGGGGTGAAGAGTTTGGAATGCTCCGATATCTTTGAGGCTAGGGGCAGTGGCTCGAGTAGGGTTAGGGATGTGGGGTGATCAAGTGTAGGGTTAGCCTTTGTGTAGGGTGTTTCTTGTGTAGGGTGTCTTGATTTCGGGGGTTCTTGGGTGGATCTTTTTGGGTTCCTTGTGGGTGCTCCTTGGGAGCTTAGGGTTTTTATTGGGTGTTTAGCCGCTCTCTTTTATACTCTCTGTGTAATCGTGTTGCGCCCTGTTTGGGTTTTTGATATATACAAATTTACCTATCAAAAAAAAAATGTTAACATTGTGAGATAATTGTAGAATAAAAATATGATATATAACATTACTCTTTAACAGGAGCAGATTTGCAAAGTAACCACAAATATCCTACAATGTTGACGTAGCAACTCTAACTAATTTTTGAATCAATTGTTGTTTTTTTTTGTAAAAAAAAAAAAAAAATCAATCAATCTAATAAATTGATTCCTACGAACCAATCTAATAAATTGCCTAAGTGTTTAGAATGTGAGAAACATTTTTTTTTTTTTTTATCAATAACATGTGCTTCTCACATGCTTTAAAAATACATGTCAACTTTATTGTACTGATTTGTAGAAATTTAGCTACAAACCAGTTCGTAACTATTAAGTTACTTACTAAAATAAAAAACGACATTAAAAGGAGACAAAAAAAAAAAAAAACATATTTGCTACGACTTTGATTACTTTCTATAAAGAATGTATGTATACAAATATCTAAACAAAGTTCCCCAGGAGAAAAGGAGAATAGAAAAACAAATACACGATGAGATGGTAACAACGACATGATCAGATTCAGCTGCATGCCAATCCATAGAGGAAGCCTACTATACCAATTCTGAGATCCAAGTAACATGAAATTATTGATCAACAAATCGGATGGTCACGACAACACGTTGAATGCCTGCACCCCACGGGCAACCTTAATGAAAACATCCTCCAATGTGGTGTCAGCCAGACCCTATGATGCAAATACTATGAACCTGCTTTTTGCATTCTCCACTGCATGGAATACATCAGCAATTCTGATCTCATGTTTAGAAAGCTCAAGCTTCTGAGTTCCAGATAGGAGGTATATCTTGTTAGCATTTGGGGAGAGATGCCTCACCATCTTCTCTACATCTTCCTCATGATCCGAAGATGTTGTCATTGTAAACACATAAGATCCTCCATATCTACCTATAAGCTATCGAACACCATTGGAATACAAAGTGTTACTGAAAAATCATCTACTTCAAATTTGGCTGAAATTGCTAAAACCTAGCTCAGAAGAAAATTTCAATCAACAAAATGTTATATGAAATTGATTTAGTACAGTGCAAATAGCTTTGGTTTGAAAATGACTCGTCAGACGCTTGAAGACACAACACTTACACCTTCATTCAATTAGAAAAAGATGAATAATGAAGACCTTATGCATTTTGTCAAGGAAAGTAAATATTGATTTTTTCACACTATTTTACTTCCCATTGTTATGCATACAAAACAATATTCAGAAAAACAAACATATATAGTTGTGTTTCATGTACCTTTCTGCATCCCCATCCTTGTCCCTCGTTAAAACATAGAATTTTGTCCATTTATACAAATCATTGGAAAATACTCCACTAAGAAGAAAATTTTTATGGGGTTGCTGCATCCCAATCCCTGTCCCTCGTTAAAACTAAGAATTTTGTCCACTAAAATTTTTATGCACCATTCTTTTAACAAGAAAAGAGAAAGGGCACAAGATCTCTTGTGCAAGTGTTGGAGGATATAAATAAGATGAAGAGTACTTGAAATGGAGCCAGGAGCCAACATAACATGGAGGATATAATATTAAAGTTAAGATACCTCTTTAGGATTTCCTATGCATTGCAAGCTGCCATCTACAAAAATTCCTAATCGATCACACAAAACCTCTGCCTCTTCCATGGAATGTGCTGAAAATACAAAAACAATTTCTATCAGTAAATTAATGAGGTAAAAATTGCCGTTATGCTGTTCTCTCATAAGAAAATGTGCAGAATTTAACTAGGATGGGACAATATACACCCAGTATATAATAGGTTACTTCTATCTATAGCACTGCAGTTAAGAGAGAGAGAGTTTACTGGTGAGAATGCTTGCCCGGTCTTGCTTTGCGCACTTCACAACATTCCATAAATTGTTTCTTGAAGCTGGATCTAAGCCATTTCGAAGAAAAACTCATTATTCTGATCTCTTATATTCAACAAATCTATTGATGTTGCATGAATTATTATCACCTTTGAACTAAGATTATAAAAATCTCCTAGACAAATAAAAAATGAAATCTATAAAAAGTTGAACACTCCGCGATCTCCATGATCAAACAATACAAAAATAAGTAGTCTCTTGGAAAGAGCTTATTTTTTTTTGGTGGGGGAGGGGGAAATTCGGACCATCCAATCCATAAGTAGGTGCAGTGAGATGTTAGCCAAAATCTAACAGTTTCTGAGAAAACATCAGTCACATAAATATGAATATAGAACTGATTGCTTGCTTCTGAAGCATATTACTATAGAAGCAAACAGAGGGAAATAATCATTTCATACACTCAGTGGATTGACACGTCATATATTATCACATCCAATATCATGCTGCATATCATGCTGTATATCATGTGATGGCTTAAGTGGGGAACAGGTCAAGTTTGTTGCGACATGCCAAATAAAATTTAAGTAGTAAAATAATATTTCACCAAACAATCAGGAATAGCTCAACTTTGGATGTGAAATAACTGAGTTCCAGTAAATATTTCTATACCAGTATGCAAGTTCTACCATTGACATTTGCGAAAAACATAGATATAATATTAACAAACAAACAAAAATTTGCCCTAATTAGATGATGGAGTAATCCATTGCTTTCGCATGCATTGTAAAATTTGTAGAAACCATCTAATCTGAAGCCACCACGCCAAATCAGCCCAAAATTAGAAAAGGTGATTCTGCTTTGCAAATGAAGACTTGTTTCCATGAGGTTGTTTCTACAATTAACCAAAAATTTGATAAGTTTGAATACTATTACAAATATGCCTTGAAAGGCCAGGCAACTGGAAAATTCCAGTCTGTTCAGTGCATTATTGCCATTTAAATCAAGATACAACATAAGAAAGAAAACAGGTTACCGTAACTTTTCCCGGACATCTTTTCTTTTGTTTGGACCACAAGCAAGAGAGAAGGATCTCCAACCCCAAGCTGAGATTTAAACTGAGGTCTGTGGTACTAAGCTCCACCATACTTCTCCAACTGTGTTAGCAGGCATTTACTGGTTTCTACTATGAACATCATCAAAATTCTAAGTCAGAATTTAAATTATAACTTGCCGAAGTCAACTGCATTGCCAGCCCATCAACAATGTGATAAACTTCATTAGATCTAGCATGGGATGTGTCGCCAACTAAAAACTTATGCACTTTATTATCCATTTCTATCCAACTACACGCAGTGGTTTTCTGCACTCTGTTAATTTTCATCAAATTCCGCACCCTCAAGGATTCTTGCCATCTGCCTGCACTTGCATATATGTTCGAAAGAAGGACATAGTTCCCAGAGTTCTCAGGCTCGAGCTCTAGTAACTTCTTGACTGAGAGCTCTGCAAGCTCTGCATTTGAATGGATTCTAGAAGCACTGAGTAAGGTGCCCCATATCACAACATTAGGCTCCACTTCCATTATACATATGAACTCATGGGCCGCTTTCAGTCTCCCAGATCTACAAAAGAGGTCAACAATACAAGCATAATGTTCTATAGTTGGTGTAATATCATAATCCAATTTCATGCTTCTGAAAAACTCAAGCCCCAATTCAATAAGGCCTGCATGGGTGCAAGCAGTCAATACCCCCACGAATGTTATATCATCTGGTCTAACTCTCATTTCTTTCATTTTCTCATAAAGATTAATCGCATCCTCTGCAAAACCATTGGCTGCTAGACCTGCAATCAATGAATTCCAAGTAACAACATCTTTGTGAGGCATCTTATTGAATATTTGACGAGCTTTACTAATATTCCCGCACTTGGAGTACATATCCAATAGTGCAGAGGCCACATAAACATTGAAGATAAAACCTCGACTCTCTACATAGTTGCCAATGCGCTCACCAGCTCCCACTGAGCCCAATTGAGAGCAAGCAGATAGAACACTAACAAGTGCAACATCATTAGGTTCAATTGGTTCATTTTTCATGCGTTCAAAGAGCTCCAAGGCCTCACTCGGTTTCCCATTTTGGGCATAACCAGCAATCATGGCACTCCATGTAACAACATCTCTTCTGTCCATGCAGTCAAACTCAAGACGTGCATCTTCAATAGCCCCACATTTCACATACATTTCCAACAATGCAGTAGATACTATCATATTCAAATGAAAATTGTTCTCGTCAATAAACTTTTTAACTCTCAACCCCGTTTCCAAATCCCTAAGCTTAGCACATATAGAGAGCACAGTGGTTACACTGATTTCATTGGGGCTACATTCCTCAGCCCGCATCCTCTCGAAAATACTCAAACCCTCATGATAATACCCATTGTTTGCATAGCAAGAAATCATAGAATTCCACGAAACAACAGTTCTCTCGGACATCTCATCAAACAGCCGCCGTGCTGCTATAACATCACCAGACTTGGAATACCCGGAAATCAAACAATTATAACAGATCGGATCCTTCATAAAAATCCCATCAAAAACTTTCTTTGCTGATTCTATATCACACGTTTTAGCATAAAAATCCATCAAAGGAGTCTGAACAAAAACATCCGAACTGAACCCACATTTTACGACCAATGAATGAATTTCTTTCGCTAATTCAACAGCCAACAAAGAAGTGCACGACTTCATAACGGGTGCAACTGTGGAACCTACCACCCGGGTGCCACTACCATGCATCAAAACAAACGCTTCTAAAGCGTTTTTGTTCAATGAAAGCTTGGAGTATGTTGAAATAAGGAAATTATAAAGAACCTGATTTGGGTGAGGAATCTTATCAAACACGTTGCGAGCATAGACAACAATAGACGAACGAAGTAAACTCTTAACGAAATCTGTAGTAAGAGTAGGATAATTTATGACAATCAGGGCGTGAACCTGCTTGATTTGTTTTATGTGCAGGGTCGAGTGAAGTAGATTTAACAAATGGCGTTCCATTTCCATGTATTTGGGTACGAATGTTATTGCATCTATGTGTACTCAAGGGCCTTGAACAAAAAAGAGTAGCAGCATTTATCAAGAGCAGAACGAAGGGTTTGACATATGCCTCTTGGCTCTTGGGCTATAGGCTATTGGCTATTGGAAGCTAGCCGTTAAGAGTGGCGGGAATTACTAAAAAGTAAAGAGAAGAGTACTCGTACCCCTCAACTACCATCCCTCTCCATGTTCCTCGCACTATTCATCGAGTTAACATCCTCTGCTACTAAAATTTGTCATACGTCAGGTCATCCAAAAACAGAGGAGCAATTGTTGAAGAAAATTTTGTGGGAAATCCGAACCAGAGTAGTTGGGAAAGGAAGGTTTCCAAAAAATAAGGAGAACCTTGTGTTTTGCTCTTTGTGGAATCTTTCTGCAGGAGTGCTTTGCTGATCTGGCTGTGGTTGTGGCCCGCTGGTTTTGTGTTGTTTTTTGTTTCCTGATAGTCTTATGGGATATAGACTTATAGTCTCTGTGAGGCTTTGCTTTTAGGCCTTTTGTAGGGTCTGTTTTTAGTGATACTTAGGGTTTGGGGATTTGCTTTGTTGGTTTTAGTGGTTTCTTTTTCTGCCGTTTGTTTCTGGTTTAGTTTGCTTTGTTAGCCTTGTGAGGTTGTGCTCGCTGGTGGCTTGTAATTGGTGCTTTGGTGTTTTTGGTTTTGAGCTTTTAATGAAGTTGCTTATTCTTCTAAAAAAAAAATTGTCATAAGATTAAGAGAGGTGGTTTAATGGCCCAGAAAAATTTGTTAAGTAGTTAAGGCATGTATTAGGGTGTGGGTTCAAATTTTTACAACAGATATCCCTGCGATCTCTCTCAAATCGTGTTATCACAAATTGGCAAGATTATCCCAAATTGAAAAATACACCTTGGTGAGATAATTGTGGTTACTCTTTAACAAGAGCGGATTTGCAATGTCACATCTATAAAATAAAATAAGAGTAACTTCAAATATACCACAATGCTGACGTAGTAATTTTAACTAACCCTTGAATCAATTCTTGAAAAAAAAAAAAAATCGATCTAATAAATTGATTCCTACGAACCAATCTAATAAATTGCCAAGCGTTCATATTTTTTTTGGTAAAGTCCACTTAACTCTCTTAAATTACCACCCCAATGACAATCTACAACCTAAACTATCAATTGCGACAATTTACCCTCCAAACTACCAAAATAATGATAATGTACCCCTAATTTTAACAAAATGACGAAATTACCCTTACTAAAATAAAAACAAAAATACAAAAATTTATTTATTTTTTTAAAAATTGAAGGGTATTTTTGTCTTATTAAAAATGTTATAGCGGTAATTTCGTCATTTTGCTATCATTGGGGGGTACATTGTCATTGTTTTAGTAGTTTGGGGGGTAAATTGTCACAATTGATAGTTTGATAAATAGATTGTCATTGGAGTGATAGTTTGAGGAGGTTAAGTGGACTTTACCCTATTTTTTAAAAAATAAAATGTGCTTCTCACATGCTTTAAGAATACATGTCACTTTATTATACTCATTTGTAGAAATTAGCTACAAATCAGTTCCTAGCTAATAGAGTGAAATTACTTACTAAAATAAAAAATGACATTAAAAGGACAGTATATATATATATATATATATAAATGATACGACTTTGATTACTTTCTATAAAGAATGTATGTGTACAAATATCTAAACAAAGTTCCCCAGGAGAAAAGGAAAATAGAAAAACATATACACGATGAGATGGTAACAACAACATGATCAGATTCAGCTGCATGCCAATCCATAGAGGAAGCCTACTATCAATACCAATTCTGAGATCCAAGTAACATGAAATTATCGATGAACAAATCGGACGGTCACGACAACACGTTGAATGTTTGCGCCCCACGGGCAACCTTGATGAAAACATCCTCCAATGTGGTGTCAGCCAGACCCCATGCAAATACTATGAACCTGCTTTTTGCATTCTCCACTGCATGGAATACATCAGCAATTCTGATCTCATGTTTAGGCAGCTCAAACTTCTGGGTTCCAGAGAGGAGGTATATCTTGTTAGCATTTGGGGAGAGATGCCTCACCATCTTCTCTACGTCTTCCTCATGATCCGAAGATGTTGTCATTGTAAACACATAAGATCCTCCATATCTACCTATAAGCTATCAAACACCATTGGAAAGTGTTACTGACAAATCATCTACTTCAAATTTGGCTGAAATTGCTAAAAACTAGCTCTCAAGAAAATTTCAACTGTAAGTCAACAAAATGTTATATGAAATTGCTTTAGTACAGTGCAAATAGCTTTGGTTTGAAAAAATAAAGACTCACCCCTTTCACCTTCATTCAATTAGAAAAAGATGAATAATGAAGACCTTATGCATTTTGTCAAGAAAAGTAGATATTAATTTTTGCACACAATTTTACTTCCCATTGTTATGCATACAAAACAATATTCAGAAAAACAAACATATGTAGTTGTGTTTCATGTTCCTTTCTTTAGGGGGCTTGCTGCATCCCTATCCTTGTCCCTCGTTAAAACATAGAATTTTGTCCATTTACACAAATCATTGGAAAATACTCCACTAAGAATCGTTTGATGGGAAAAAAAAAAAAAAGCAATGCATAGAGCACGCCTGCAGGGAAGGAGGTGCACAAGATATAACCATGGTGTGCATTTGTTGTTGGGGGATATAAATAAGATGAAGAGTACTTGAAATGGAGCCAACATAATATGGAGGATATAATATTAAAGTTGAGATAACTCTTTAGGATTTCCTACGCACTGCAAGCTGCCATCTACAAAAATTCCTAATCGATCACACAAAACCTCTGCCTCTTCCATGGAATGTGCTGAAAATGCAAAAAACAATTTCTATCAGTAAATTAATGAGGTAAAAAGTGCTGTTATGCTGTTCTCTCATAAGAAAATGTGCAGAATTTAACTAGGATGGGACAATATACA
>NC_081543.1:2698532-2762325 GCF_901000735.1 Corylus avellana
TACTAAAATAAAAACAAAAATACAAAATTTTTAAAAAAAAAAAAAATTGAAGGGTATTTTTGTCTTATTAAAAATGTTATAGCGGTAATTTCGTCATTTTGCTATCATTGGGGGGTACATTGTCATTGTTTTAGTAGTTTGGGGGGTAAATTGTCCAAATTGATAGTTTGATAAATAGATTGTCATTGGGGTGATAGTTTGAGGAGGTTAAGTGGACTTTACCCTATTTTTTTAAAAATAAAATGTGCTTCTCACATGCTTTAAGAATACATGTCACTTTATTATACTCATTTGTAGAAATTAGCTACAAATCAGTTCCTAGCTAATAGAGTGAAATTACTTACTAAAATAAAAAATGACATTAAAAGGACAGTATATATATATATATATATATATATTTGCCTTTAAAAATGATACGACTTTGATTACTTTCTATAAAGAATGTATGTGTACAAATATCTAAACAAAGTTCCCCAGGAGAAAAGGAAAATAGAAAAACATATACACGATGAGATGGTAACAACAACATGATCAGATTCAGCTGCATGCCAATCCATAGAGGAAGCCTGCTATCAATACCAATTCTGAGATCCAAGTAACATGAAATTATCGATGAACAAATCGGACGGTCACGACAACACGTTGAATGCCTGCGCCCCACGGGCAACCTTGATGAAAACATCCTCCAATGTGGTGTCAGCCAGACCCCATGCAAATACTATGAACCTGCTTTTTGCATTCTCCACTGCATGGAATACATCAGCAATTCTGATCTCATGTTTAGGCAGCTCAAACTTCTGGGTTCCAGAGAGGAGGTATATCTTGTTAGCATTTGGGGAGAGATGCCTCACCATCTTCTCTACGTCTTCCTCATGATCCGAAGATGTTGTCATTGTAAACACATAAGATCCTCCATATCTACCTATAAGCTATCAAACACCATTGGAATACCCAGTGTTACTGACAAATCATCTACTTCAAATTTGGCTGAAATTGCTAAAAACTAGCTCTCAAGAAAATTTCAACTGTAAGTCAACAAAATGTTATATGAAATTGATTTAGTACAGTGCAAATAGCTTTGGTTTGAAAAAATAAAGACTCACCCCTTTCACCTTCATTCAATTAGAAAAAGATGAATAATGAAGACCTTATGCATTTTGTCAAGAAAAGTAGATATTAATTTTTTCACACAATTTTACTTCCCATTGTTATGCATACAAAACAATATTCAGAAAAACAAACATATGTAGTTGTGTTTCATGTTCCTTTCTTTAGGGGGCTTGCTGCATCCCTATCCTTGTCCCTCGTTAAAACATAGAATTTTGTCCATTTACACAAATCATTGGAAAATACTCCACTAAGAATCGTTTGATGGGAAAAAAAAAAAAAAAAAGCAATTCATAGAGCACGCCTGCAGGGAAGGAGGTGCACAAGATATAACCATGGTGTGCATTTGTTGTTGGGGGATATAAATAAGATGAAGAGTACTTGAAATGGAGCCAACATAATATGGAGGATATAATATTAAAGTTGAGATAACTCTTTAGGATTTCCTACGCACTGCAAGCTGCCATCTACAAAAATTCCTAATCGATCACACAAAACCTCTGCCTCTTCCATGGAATGTGCTGAAAATGCAAAAAACAATTTCTATCAGTAAATTAATGAGGTAAAAAGTGCTGTTATGCTGTTCTCTCATAAGAAAATGTGCAGAATTTAACTAGGATGGGACAATATACACCCAGTATATAATAGGTTACTTCTATCTATAGCACTGCAGTTAAGAGTTTCTGGTGATTCAAATTCTACAAGTACATACACACACACACACACACACAGAGTTCACTGGTGAGAATTATTGCCCGGTCTTGCTTTGCGCGCTTCACAACATTCCATAAATTGTTTCTTGAAGCTGGATCTAAGCCAGTACTGGGCTCATCCATATAAACAACCTTGAAAATTCCAAGAATTAGACCACAAGTAGAAGAACAGAGCTTCCCTATCCTAAACATTTCTCATATGGTGAAGTAGATTGATCAGAGATGAAACTTACTTTGGGATCACCAATCAATGAAATAGCAACACTAAGCCTCCTCTTCATACCTCCACTATATTTCCCAGCTTGTCTATCAGCAACCCCTCCGTTAGGAAGGTTGACACTCCTTAGAGATTCTTCCACTGCCTGCAGCAACAAAATGGCAGTAGAAAATAGGAAGTCAAGAGTTCTGCAAAAAGGGCTACAAAACTTAAGGGTTGCTCATGCTGCTCCTTAATGAACTTTTTAAGGATAATAATCGAAACTACAACTTATAAACTAGTTTCAATGATGATTTATCAAATCAAATATTTATTTCTTGATTTTATAAAAACAAAAAACTACAAGGGCATGCTAAATTTTCTTTGTGAGTTTCAATCGCTCTCAAATGCTAATGAACCCTCTCATGACAATATTGAATCAAACAAGACGTCTACTTACTCGTGTTAAGGCAGAACCTTTGAGGTTCTTCAGTCTTCCATAAAATAGTAAGTGCTCCCTTCCTGTTAGAGTTTCCCAGAGCAGGCTAAAATTGCCAAAGAAAAAATATATTAGGAATTTTACTTTTAAAGAGAGAGAGAGAGAGAGGACAAAAAAGAAAGAGAGTTGCTTTCTTGACGAGGAGAAAACTAGCTTACTCATGTTGTGGGCATACACCCATATTGGTATAGATTCCCTCCATATGAGTCTCTATATCCAGACCGTCAACATATGCTGTTCCAGAGGATGGCTTTGTAAGACTGATCATCTGTTAATGGACACATGTGGACTATTGAATAACTCAGAAATTGCATGAGGAAATGTGTTACTAATATGGCAAGAAATATGCCAAAACATGAAGATTAAATTACCCCCATTTAACAAACCTTCACAGTGAAGGCTGCAAGGATGTCATAGAGAAGTAAAAATAAGGCAAGGGCAACCAATTAAAGATCACTACTCATTTATTAAAATAAGCGACCAAATGACCAAATCACCACTAATCATTTAAACATTTGATGGATAGGATGAAATGAACGGCATGCTTAAAAACAAAAAATTTCAAAGCATTTTCCTATGAAACTTTGATGATCCCACTTATAAGAAAACATGAGACTTTTTGAGAATTGTGTATATAATTTGAAGAGCAAAAGAGCATTTTGTACAGACCATACTAATAAAAGTAGTCTTGCCAGCACCGTTGGGGCCAAGCATACCAAAACACTCCCCTCGAGGCAAGGCAAGAGATAAACCTCTCACTGCAAATTTCGCTGGGTTTCCATCCTTTCCTGGATACACTTTTTTTGAGGTTGTCAACGATGATGGCATGACTCGAGTTTGGTTCGAGTAGCAGCTGGTTGACCTTCTCCCTCTACAGAAACAAAAAAAAAAAAGTGAAAATCATTAATATTGTGTAGTTAAGCCCACACCAATTTGAGAAACATTAAAATCATAACTTGGAAGACATAAGAGAGGTAACCATCTCATAAATTTACCGATAAAGTAGAAAGATATAATCCAACTCACAAGTCCCACCTAGAAAGTTCTCATTTAATCAACACTTTATATGGTAATCTTCCTTTCAATCACAATGATTTAAATCTTGAAGAAAAGACAAGCATCCAATAAAACATGTAACACCTCCCGCTGAGGCCAGCGGATAGACCAGCATTTCAGGCTATGCACTGAGGGCTTATAAATTCCCATCAGAACTATATCAATAAATGAAGACTAAGTGTATAATTTAGGAAAAAAAAATCACCTCTTGACTGACATCGGATTTATCTATCTGAAGAAAAACTTTAGATCCCTGCTGTTGCAAACTAGACGTCCAAAAAGATGGACGTTTCTTTCGAAAGCTTTGCAAGAAAAATAGAGGACTTTTTCCACTTCCTGATGACACAACTTGGCCTATATAATATGCAACAAAAAGAAAAATCACCACCAACCACTCAACAACCATGATAATCAAGACCTCTTTCATCCCATTCATGTTATTACTCAAGTCTCCCCACCGCATTCCATGAGTATCCAAATAGTTTCCTGTAACGGAAGCTTCTGTAAACTCATATAACCCACGATATAGAGAGAAACCAGGATATAACTCCATCACAATGATCCACCCTCCTACAATGAAAAATAAGTTTCACAATGAGTAGACAAGATAGAAAAAAAAAATAGTCACAAGAAAGCATCAAATACTGGCTTTTAAGGTGCTAACAGGCTGACAAATAGATATTACAACCAACATTTGGTCAGTGGCTTACAGGAAACTACTACAATTGTTTGGATGATCATATCCTCCACTCCTTTAGATAAATCTGAGAGAATTATTATAGAAATAATAATTGTGACATGGCAAAAATCCCAGCAATAGATCTTGTTACCTTGCATGCCAAGCTTATCTTCATTACTTGCTCATTTTTTGGGAACAAAAAAAAAGTGGCTCCGTATTTTTATTTTCTTTTTCCTTTTTTATTGGGTAAGAGAAGAAAAATGTGCTTCTCTTCATCTTGACAGAAAAGGTGAAAAGAGCTATCTCCTCAGCTGTGCTCATTTACAAATGGACTACACCATACCAAAAAAACCATCCTAAATTTTCCTCATCTTGGAGTGGCATAGGTTTTAACCAGTTATACCAACTCCACCCAATTCCTATAGTTGTCATTTTATCACATAACTTGTCAGGGTAACAATTAAGAATTTATCCTTTTGGGGTTTAAGTAAAAAGGACTAGGAGGAAAGACCTATTGCAAATCAGCAGGACAATGGCAGTGAAGCCTTTCAAAAAATGTGGCACATATTTAACCTTTTTTTTTTATCATTGAATGTAACAGGGACCATGCTCTGGCAACACATACTTGTGTTGGCCAGTATCACCCTGCCTTGGATTGATTATGCTTTGAGAGGGCAGGGTCAGCATGGAACCCTGCTGAAAAGCTTGTTTGACACCATCCATTTCCCTCAAGTCTAAATAAAATCGACACTGCTTGGGGATGACTAAACAGGCTTTCCTATTTTTGCATAGAATTGAGTTTAGCTTCGTTGAAAAGCCACCCAATCGAAAAATAATCCCATCCAAACATAGTTCTTGTTGAATCTTATAAAAATAAAGTACGTCTGAAAACCCTCATTACCAACATGACAGATAATCGATTTAAAAAATCTACCACTTACTCGGGAACGATGTATTATGAATAAAGAATTGGAAAAGAAAGCCTCCTAAAAGCCCAGTTCCAAAGATGCATACGTAGCCAATAACTGTTATCATAAATATTCAATCGTGACATGCATGTTAGCTCACAATCCTCTACAGAAAAGCAAAATTTCACCCAATATCAAAAATAAAATCAAGTAGCTACGGCCAAACCTGCAGCAGTCTTAATATTTGAAAACATTGCAGCCACAGGAAAGGCCAACGAAATTTGCAAGTTTATAAAGATGAAATAAAACACAAATTGGAGGCTGTAGTCATTCATTGTGAAGAATTTTAAACCTGCAGCAAAGTGAACTGCATTAAAGAACTTGAACCAGGATCAAAACAAGATGTAGTTAACTGGATGTATTAGGTAGATTACCTATGACTGACCCAAATATCACAAAAGATAGCATGTAGATCAAAGATAATAGAAGAAAATAAGCATAAGAAACCATCCAGTAAGGCCCATCACCAAGCCCATGCATTTTCATCATTATTCTCAATTTCTGTTGTTTCTCATAAACCAATGATGTCAAAATGACCTACATCAAAAAGCAGAGTGATTAGCAAAAAGATAACTCATAAGAATAATAAAAATGTATAATATTCCTACTATACAACAATCTTGTTAGATTTTTAGTGTTGACAAAGTCAATGTCAAAACAAGATTTGGTTGTATGTTTTAGTCTATGGTTAAGTTGGTGAAAAAGTTGATCCAAAACATGTTTATTCAAGTTTGTGTATGTTGTCAATATTGACCAGTTGGACTAAAGTGGTCAAAACTTTTGATTCTGAGCTCCGATTATAGCAAACTTAGTGGCGTTGGAAAGCTGACTCAAAATTCTACAACTTTGTATGTCATGAAAATTTTCCAATTCCAATTTTTATTGGGTCAAAACGGGCTGTGAAGTAAACACATAAATTTTGGACAACATGGCTCGATTGCAAACTCGTCCAAACAAGTTTGCAGACGAACTTTCCACAGAATGCCACATCTGAAATCTCTTCTAGACAAGCTGTAGATGATATTTTGGCACAATAGCTCATTTGCAACGGATTTTCAATCTCGTACGAGCGAGCAACAGAAATCTGCATTTTTTTGGTTAACTGACTTTATGATTTTAGGGTTACTTTCTCAAGTCTATTTAAGGACTTTTGGAGCACGGATTTTGGTGGGAAAATGGAGGAAATATTTCAAGAGAAAAAATAGACTTTTCTTCTTGTGCTAAGAGAGAAAGTTTAGGTTTTTATGCTTTCAATTGCTCCTCTCTTAGAGTCTTTGTTGTAAACCACAACCATTTGTCAATAAAAATTGAAGCCTATCGGAGTTCCGGTAAAGGAGATCAAGTAGAAGAATTTTCCAGACATTTTGGGGGCTATTACAGTAGAAGTCAAGTGGGACGCTTGTCTTATGCAAGAGAATCTCAACTTCAAAGGTTTTGTAATTGCGAACTTCTTGTGATCCTTATTCTTCTATAGTGGAATGATTCTCTGAGTTGGCTACCCCATAGTGGTTTTACCTTTGAGGTGCTCAAGGGGTTTCCATTTCGTCACAAAAATCCTTGTGTTGATTTTGTGGTGATTATTATTTTGTGGTTTGGCATTATTTCACTGCTGCAGAATTTTTATTCTTTAAATTGCTCCATATTTGAGTTTGGTTATGGTTGTTAATTTTTAAATTCTGCATTTTATTGTGAACACCTATTCAACCCCCCTTCTAGGTGTTAGTGGAGTCTTAACTATTATTTTTCAAATCTGATATTATACATAATCATTGAACTTGGCTATCGGAACACTTAAAAATTCAGCTAGCAATCATTTTCCCCCAAATGGATTAACACAATTGCGGCCATCACACACCTCTGATCCTAGGGTACAAGGAAGTCATACAATTAAACCATAATAGAGGTATGTCTACAATACAAAGAAGTTGATATAGAAGTCAACCTTCAAGAAAATTATGACACATTTAAGAAATGAAACTTAAATGAATCTTGTGTTCCCAACAAACTAAAGAATTGACTGACCAAACTCGAGCCATGTCATTTGAAGAGAGTTGGAGACATCACCCATTTGTAAACATTTTTTATTGCATACATCAAGTTTTTCTTTCTGCAAACAAAGATAAATTGTACTTTCATTTCACTTCTTCTAAGCTTTTTAATGTGAAAATTAATTAGGCATCTCTAACATGCCATGATTAGAAAGTCCAAATAATGGTTTAATACTCAACAAAAAAGACATCACAAAAGTTTCTTAAAATTTCTTAAGCATTTGTCAGATCATGAGGAATTATGATTAGTTGAAAAAAAAAATTATATAGCTATTTGTAAATGTTTACTCATGCAACCAAACAGATTATCAACTGGGAAATAGGTGTCATAATTTTTACAAAATTTGCAACAATCCTAAGACAAATGAAGAACATTTGACATACTTACAGGGAATAGTTGTAGAACGACCCATGTAAAGAAGAGTGTACCAAGAAGAGAGGACAAATCCAGCCTGATTTTTGTTTCAGGTTTGGGCATTTCTTTGAGAAACTCAAATATCATTTTTGTACCAGGCCCTTGCGAAAACTGAAGGTAGGCATTGGATGCCTGTAAATGTATGGATTGTAAATGTTCAGTGGTTGTCATAGTTTGTCATTTGATGCAGCTAACTTACAAGTTACCAACAAAGTCACTTGATGCAGATAAGTAGATAAATGTACAACATTCAAAATCCTGAAAGGCATGGAAAAGTATTTGAACACATCTCCCCACACACACACACCAAAAAAAAAAAAAGCTTATTGATGCTGAAAATAAACATATCTTAACTTTTAATTAACCCCCATCTTTTATGGGATTACATAAACCAAGATCCAAGATACATCAGGTAATGGACATATTTAAGAATGGAACAGAAAACTCCCTAACAAAGGCGTCAAACAATCATGAAACTACCATTATACTTCATTTTGAAGCCCAATTGTAATGGCAGTGATGCCCTTAGGGCCAATCTTCAGATGATATTACCAAACAAACTCCAGAAAAGAGCCAAAATAAGCCACTCAAATGGTTCAAGAAAGCCAGACATCCAAGTAGGCTTGGCAGCCCATTCGGTGGACAATATATGGTATGTCTTAGCATGAACCCAGTCAAGAGTGCAGCTCAAAAACAATTGGCTGAAAACAGCCCAAAACAACTATTGCAAACAAGATAGTTCCCATTTGGAGATACATTTGGATACACGTTCCCTTATAGGAGTTATCTCTGACAGGAAGATGACTACCTCCCCCTAATTGTAAAAAGGTGAGACATATTCCATTTGTTACTAAAAAAGCATGCAATTAGTCAACTATAGGGAAATCCATAATTGAACTCAAAAAGGAGCTCCCATTTTTTGCCTTGTCAATGTTCCTACACTTCTGAATGCTAAGCAAAAGCTACCTTCTTAAACTAAGTGTTTACTCAAAGATGCTAACAGCATGAGAACCGTTACTTCTCATTGCATCAGAGGACCAATATGATACGTCACCTTGAAATGGCACCCGAGCAAAGTTTTCATTTAATAGCCAACCTAGATGGAACAAAATATGTAATCTCCCTTTGGATAATGAGATAGGAGACTGGGTTTGGCAAGCAGAAGTCTAGGATGGATGCCCATTAAGCAGTCAATCTTTTTATCCCCTTGATTTGTAACTAACAAGGAGGCCATTCTTTAGTATCTGCAGATTTTATTGTTCAACAACCATTCACACAAGATACAAATGTGAAATGCCATGCACAAAGTTTCTACAAGTAAAGCCAAGCATGTGAAAAATCAATATGTATATAGTTACTCGTATGAAAGGAGGAAAACCCAAACAAGTTTACACGTTTTATGTATTTACCAGATTCACCGAACGTGGAACGCGTGCCAATGCAATTGGTGTTCAGCCTGTGTCATTCTTATAGGTTGAATTGTACCATATGTTCACATTAAAACTGTTCCCATTTGAGTTTAAGAAATCATAAGCTGTGAAAAAATAAAGCCATAAGTATTGTTCCCTACATGATACTCTACTGCAACCACATCAAAATATTCAGTCAAAGATGTCAAGTAGACCAACCTGCAATGATTTCATTAATCTTCCTCTCCAAATTACCTTTTCGGTAACCTTTATATAGCTCATCATTAATCTCAGAAGAACTATTGCGCCACAAATGTAAACCTTGGATGCAACTGACCACTAGATTCAAGGAAAAAATGAATGACTAAAAGTTATCTTCGATTACAATATCAATTAAAGTGCTAAAGAATAAAAGGAGATGCAGACTTTGTACACGGAAGTATACAGAGGTAAGCCCAAATTCATTTTGCCTATTCCCATCATAAGTAACAGTTTCTATCTTTGATGACGAGCATGACAAACTACAATGGTTTCCAAGAAGGAATGTATGATAATTATCTATTTCCATCACAGATTGCCTTTTTTTTTTTGATAAATAACAAAGCTTGAATCAAGGAAGGTTGTTTGCTAACTTGAATGAAATAAAGATATTAAACTTCTATATGTGCACACATACACACAAGTGCCACACAATCTTGTTTCTCCATTGTATTCATGCCCCATATGCTCAAGAATTAATGTGTCAGCAAGAACTTTCAATAAAGAACGTGCACCTTAGATTTTCTGGAGAGAAACAAGAATTTATTGAGGAATTAAAAATGCAAGGGGATGTATACCTTCTTGCAAAAGCTCAGTGGATGATATTGATAGCCGAACAGAAACAGAAAATGTAGAGTTTGATGAGCACTGGCTTTGCACATTATAGATGGGTTCACCCGAAACAAAAACAGGACCAAGAAAATTGTCTGTATGAGGATATGAAGCCGAGCCCTGAAACATTTTGAAAGCGACAATTAACAGCATACCTGGAAACAATTACCAAGAAAAAGAAAGCAACACAATAATACTAGATGACAATCTTGCTCATAACGAAGCCGGTGAAAAGCAAAGAAGACTAGTGAAACAGCTTACCGAAACATTAGTGGCTATATTGTCAACTATGTCAGAGGCATTCAGAGTGAAAGAACTCGTGATCATATTTCCAGCCAAAACTAAATATATGAAGATTAAGGTCAATACAAACAAAATATTGATAACCCCAGTAATGAGAAAACCAAAATTAAAATGTTAACACACAGAAGAGAGAGAGAGAGATACTTTCTCCAAGAGACTGATTATTCCCAGTGAAAAGGAAAGTTACTGGACAGGACCCTGAACTTCTGCATGACTCATTTGGCAAGTCTGTAAATGGAATAAAATCAGTTCTCACGGCACGATATTCAGGAGCTGGAATTTGTAACAGAGGAGGCCATTCTGGAGGGTTATGAATAGAACAAGTTCCTGCTTGGTCCAAATCTGAGTATTCAAACCCACAAACTTTCTCACATTGTCCATCTCCCCTTGTATCAATACAAGCACAGCCACAAGTATTTGAAGCCTTATCCAATTGACTATTGACAAATTCTTGAAGGAAAACAAGCAATAAACAAAGGATTAAAGGGAAAGCGATGAGCCGAATATTTGCCTTCATATTTCGTCTCTGCAAAAAAGAAAATTTTGAAAGTGATAACAAAAATATTATCACTAAGAAAATGTTCTCAATATGAAGCTGTTTAGTGTAAACTATAAAAGCCCACTGAGAAGCACACAAACATATGGACAGTTGAGCTGTTGTTGCTTTCTAATAATAAATATAACCAAAATAAATAAGTTAAACAAATCGAAGCCCATGCATTTTAGAAACCCAATAAAAAAAAAATCGGTTAAGAAATAAGCAAGCCGATTTATTCAATAAAATACTTCCATTTGAAAGACAACCATCAAAGGGAACAATATATCCACCAAAATAAACCGATATCCATGTAATCAAAATAGAACCCACAAAGCAAAACAACCAAAAGATAATTAACAAACGAGATAGAAAGAGAGAAACAAGCATAGAATCACCACCCAGAATTATCAACCATTTTCATCTCTCTCCAGAAACTTAGAACTACTCCCAGAACTCGGAGAAAGAAGAGGGATACCTGGTAGATGACGTTCTTTCTGAGCAGAGCATTAGCCTGGGTCCAGAAGCTGGCAGGACCAGGTGATGGGTCCGCCATTGAAGCCGAAGCAAAGAACTTTCACGCTACAGAGAAATTCGACCGTTACAAACTTCCCTCTCTTGTAACGGAAATTCAAAATCCCCGCCAAAGATTGATTATAAGCTCTTTAAGATTTTATTTTATTTTTATTTTTAAGTGAAGATCTTCGAGATTGTTGGTTTTTTTTTCTTTCTCTTTCTCTCTGCACGTGAACTTTGAGCGTTTAAACTCTCCGAAATTTGAAGCGTATATATATGCGTTTCGTCGCACAGAGTGACACAGGAAACCACCGGGTTTAATCCTAAATGACCAAGTCATCCCCAGTCTTTGAATTATTTGCAGAAATGGTTTTGGATTCGGCTCTACCCTTTTTTAAAAAAAAATAAATAAATAAATAAAATTACAACAGTCAATCAGAAAGGAGTATGGCTATACCAGAGTTGTATAAAAGTTGAGTTTGTAGCATTGTTCATTGTAAATAAGGAAAATGCTTAGGCATACATAAAAGCATCAAAACAAAATCACGTGGTAGTTCACGTCTCATCAAAATGCGATAAGTATCATATGAACTGCCACGTGAAAATCTACATTTTAGTGATTGATGTATGTTGATTTCTACATTATTTTATAAGGAATTTGTAGTAAAAATTACTATAGCCCTAGCAACACTCATGATGTTAACACGTGAAATAAAATATTAGATTTTACAACAAAAAATATAAAAATATGTGGTCAGATTATTACCTGTCATAATAGAGTAAATCAACGAATATGGTCTGTCTATTGGTCTAAGATGACTCAATGTCGTAACAGCGAAGATTCGCATTTAAGATAAACTACTGCTAATCACTCATGCTGAGCAAGTACAATACTTTCTATAAAATTTAGACTATCCTCTATCCACACTAGATAGGTTTAAGAATTGGTGAAGAGCTACCTGATCATGCAAAATCAATGATAATGATTGATGATTGATGACTATTACCATGGCAAAAAACCACATAATTACCTGAAAATTACTCCTTATTAATTATCACATCATATATTGCAAATATTTAAATGCTCAAAATCCGGTATATTTGGAAAAGATTCACAAAAAGGCTGTCATCCATGAATAGAGCATCAAAGTCTAATTATGTAAATTATAATTGTCATCATCTCATATAATCTATTGTTTTAGTCGATATAAGCATAAACTGATGCGACGATGACCTTTTTTTTTTTAAAAAAAAAAAAAAACACATAGGATTTTTGTTTTATCTTTTGATAATAGCGTTAAAGGAGAATTATGTCTTAAAATGGTAGATCAATTGGCTGGTACTGCGCCTTATGAAGCAGATAAGCAAAAGTTCATAGTTTGAATCATTCTTCTCCCCACTTGTGCAAAATGGTAAAAATAAAAACTAAAAAAACAATCAAAATTGTATTTTAAAAATCATGTTTTCATTAATTACATTTTGAAATCATCAAATCAAACCACGTGTTTTGAAACCATTAAACCAAACAAACATTAATCTTGACAACAAGTCTATTTTTTTTTTTAAGAAAAAAAAAGAAAAGAAAAACTTATAAAAAAATAATTAATTTTATAGTGTAATTGCATGATAATTGAAACTTGTGTAGAAATGTGAAAATGAAGTTTTTTCTTAATTGCGTATTAACATAACATATAATCTTGGCTTTTGACAGCTTATTCGGCTAGAAAAAGACTTCAATAATAAAATTCACTCTTTGGTAATCACAACCGGACTTTCTTACCAAAAGATTAAACGGGATCGGCTTATTAGAGGCTTAAGACGACAAATTTAAGTAGGATTTCTTTTTTATATTTAAATATTATTTTAATGGGCGAAGTTAGCCAATATGATCGTTAAGTTATTGGTGAAATTATGATTTTAATAACCACGTCACGTGTGTAATTAATGTGACTTTCTATTTTTTTTATTTGTTTTCCTCTAAAGTCTTAAAATCTTAGAATTTAATTTTTTTTATACATTTTTAGCGTAATTGGGGCCTTAATTAAAAAGCACCGACTAACTTTTTTGTCATAATATTACATTCATTTAGTGCATTTAAGAGGATAAACTTATCCAAAAAATTTACCCAAAAACAAAAGACAATATTACCCTCTAAATACACTAAATTGATACAGAGAATCCGTTTCCATTACTTTTTTACCATAATTGAAGCCTTAATTAAAGAATATCAACCAACTTTTCTGGCATAATTAAGGCTTAATTTAAAAAATAAAAAATAAAATAAAATGAAACTTAATTATACTATATTTATTTCGAGCTTTATTTCATTGGGGGGCGTTAGCCGTTAGGATATTGCCCGGGCCCCGGCGTTTAAAGAACGAAGCCAGTGTCATACCTCGTAATTCCCTTGAAAACCAGCCCCAATTCCCCCACTACCAACCTTCCACAAAACCGCGCCTTTTCAAAGATCCTCTTCTTGGCTACCCAGTCTGCATAAAATCCCAACCTTTACAGCCTCTTAACATTCGAACTTCCCCTCCAAAAAAAAAAAAAACGCGTAAAAGCATGAACTTACGGCGCGGTTTTCCGCTGCTATGGCAGCAATACGCCGCGCTTCTAAAGAAGAACCTCCTGCTGTCGTGGCGGAACAAGACGGCGACGTTCATGCAGCTCTTCTCGTCCTTATTCTTCATCTTCCTCCTCTTTTCCATCCAGAAGGCCATCGAGTCTCGCTACGCCGCGTCCACGACCTACAAGAGCGTGACGGACCCTAAGACACTGCTCATGCCGCCGATCCCGCCCTGCGAGGACAAAATCTACACCAAGGTCCCCTGCTTCGACTTCCTGTGGAGCGGGAATGCCAGCGCCGCGGTTCGGAGGATTGTGACCAACATCATGACCAATAACCCTGGCAGGCAGATTCCGAAGAGAAAGGTTGGTGGTTCTGTTTGGTTGCTGAGAAAAGGAAATGGAAGTGAAAATAGTTGAGAATTGCGTCTTTCAGAGCTTTGGTGTTAAAGATAAAAAGTGGAGTTTATTGAGATTTAATCGTCGTTTGGATGCAGAGAAACCGGGAGAAAAGAGAATTTCGAGTGTTTTGGTTGTGAAAGTTTTGGAGTTTTTTTTTTTTTTTTTTCTGGCTTTGAATTCATTGGAAAAATAAAATTTTATATTGACTGAGCCAGTTGATCGGTAGGAAAAGAAGGAACAGATCGGTAGTATATAAAATTTGTAATTGATTCAGTTTTTTATCTTTGTTTGGTTACCGAGAACCCGGTGGAAAGGAAGGAGCGAATGAAAGTTGAAAATTGTTCAGTCCTATCCATTTTGCTGTGGTTCGTGTGGAAATTTTAATTCTCGTTTGAAATTTTATCGATACAGAATCTTGGGTTTGGCTAGTTGAGGAGGTGGACGAAAGAGGAAAGAGTTTAGGACTATTCAGAATGGGGAATTATGGTGTACCCATTTTCACCGTGCCCATTGTTTATGCAGGTTCAATCATTTAGAACACCAAGTGAAGTGGATTCATGGCTTCTTAGTAATCCGATGAGGTGCCCTGGATCTTTGCATTTTGTAGAAAGAAATGCTACTGTAATTAGCTACGGCATACAGACTAATTCAACTCTGGTTGCACAGCGAGGGAATTATGAAGATCCCACATTTAAATTTCAAATACCACTTCAAATTGCCGCAGAGCGTGAGATTGCGAGATATCTTATTGGAGGTATTAAATTCTAGTTCTTGTTTTCTGTCGTCTTATTTGGAATTTTCTAGTCACATGATTCTATATGTGATCTCCATTTCTGCATTTGACTAAATGTACCAATAGTTTGATGACTTTGTGCATGTTCAGACCCAAGCTTTAGCTGGGTTGTGGGGTTCAAGGAATTCGCACACCCTGCAATGGAAAATCCCTCTGCAGTGGCTACAATAGGACCAAGCTTTTTCCTTGCAATTGCCATGTTTGGATTTGTGCTTCAAATCAGTTCTTTGATCGCAGAGAAAGAGCTTAAACTTCGCCAGGTATTGACCTTCCGCAATCTAAAGTTAAAAATAGGATTGACATTGCCGTCCCTTTGCAGAATTGCTCCATTTTTCATTTTTGGTTTTTATTCCCACAGGCAATGAATATGATGGGTCTTTATGATTCTGCGTACTGGCTCTCATGGCTCACATGGGAGGGATTTCTTACGCTTCTCTCCTCACTTTTCTTAGTTCTCTTCGGCATGATGTTTCAGTTTGATTTTTTCTTGCACAACAGTTTTGCGGTTGTGTTCCTTGTGTTCTTTCTTTTCCAACTCAATATGGTAAGAGTATATCCTGGAAGTCATATAGGTCATTGTATTACTTTATGTTTATTCATGGTGATTTTGGGTTCTTAATTAAGCCAGCCCATTTTAAATAGTCACCCTTGATCTGTCTTTTTAACTTTTGATGCTAGATTGGTTTTGCCTTCATGTTGTCACCCTTCATTAGCAAGTCATCTTCATCCACAACAGTGGGTTTCTCCATATTTATTGTTGGCTTTATGACGCAGGCAAGATTCCCTTGCTAAATCTCTATGATAGGAGTTATCAGTTCAATTGTACTAATATGTTTCTATTTTGTCCTTGCAGCTTGTTACATTGTTTGGATTTCCCTACACTCAAGCCATCTCTCGTAACTTAAGAGCTATCTGGTCGTTGTTCCCACCTAATCTTCTTGCTCAAGCTCTAAGTATGCTTTCTGGTGCAACTTCAAACCCTCAAGATGTTGGGGTGAGCTGGAATGGGAGGGCCAAGTGCGCACCAAATAATATGATGTGTGTGATAACAATTGTATGTGAAGACTTCGAGCTCAAAACTCAATATTGACAATACATTGATCACATTCCTTCCTATATCTCTCCCTTTTGTATTCCTTTTTTTTTTCTTTTTTTCTCTTTACTTTACTCTAAGCTGAATCACTTCCATTTTAGTTATTTTGTGTTTGTTGTATTCTTGACAGAATGATATTTACAAATGGCTCGTTGCTACGTTTTTTCTGTGGTTCGTATTGGCTATCTACTTCGACAATATAATCCCAAATGCATCTGGTGTGAGAAAATCAGTGTTTTACTTCCTAAACCCTTGGTATTGGATTGGGAAAGGAGGAAGCAAAATGAAAGGTAATTCTGCTTGATCTTCAGTCTGTGCTCATGAGTTCTCCCCATTGCCTGGAATTATGATCGACTGATACTTTTCCCCCCTCTCATCATAGAGGGTGGCATTTGTAGTTGCATAGGTTCTGTCCCACAGCAGGATCATATTACTCCAGATGATGGAGATGTCCTTGAAGAGGAAAACATAGTAAAACATCAAACACAGGAAGGCGTGGTTGATCCAAATGTTGCTGTTCAGATACGTGGTCTTGCAAAGACATATCCTGGGAATCGGCAGTGTGGTTGCTGTAAATGCAAGAAGACTCCACCTTACCATGCCCTTAGGGTAAGGACCTCTTTCCAACTTTAGTTTTGGCCAAGTTGAGGGAATCAAAGTATCATATCTACCTGATCATGTAGTTGCTAAAAGTTGGTGGATGGTTTTATGAAATTGACCTAATCAGATATCTTATCAGTTCAATGCACATCCTTCTGTTTTTCCACCATTAACTCTTTCATTCTTAGTTTATATATCAGTGGGAGCTGGCAGAGCCGGGTAGACTACATACCTAGATTATGAGTATCAATCAATATGGTTGATTGTTGGCCTATAGGGTTGTCGTGGAGAATCTATAGTGGTGGATCCTGCTATCTATCACTCTGGTAGTTATACATTCTGTGTCTTGATGATCATTTATTCTCACCCAGATTTATGTTCTTTTTTGTAACACTATCGTCAAGGTTTTTTTTTTTCTTCCCAGTTTCTTGATTGCCATCAAGCATCATTAGGCATAACATGTTCATAATGATGCTGCCCACGGTAGTATTTATGTTTTGATGGATTTAACTCTGCTTATTTGCAACTTACCTTCAGGGCTTATGGGCGAACTTTGCAAAAGATCAGTTATTTTGTCTTCTTGGACCTAACGGAGCTGGAAAAACTACGGCAATTAATTGTTTGACTGGCATTACACCAGTGACGGGTGGAGATGGTGATTCTCTCTCTGTCTCTCTCTCTCTTTCTCTCTCTCTCTCTCAGCTTATCCTGTTGAAATGAAGTCAAGTATGATGTAACATCCAAATCTGTGTTGTTGACAGCATTAATTTATGGAAATTCAATCCAAAGCTCAATTGGCATGTCAAACATTCGAAGAATTATAGGAGTTTGTCCCCAGGTAAACCCTACGTGTGTCTGTGTGTCATTTCACGAATGTGGATTGCCACATGTTTTCCGTTATATATAACATAGTTTTCACTAGCATGACTCAATAAAGAATTTGTGTGCTAATCTTGAATTTTTCATCTGTCAATAGTTTGATATCCTTTGGGATGCATTGTCTGGTCAAGAGCACCTCCACCTCTTTGCTAGTATCAAAGGCCTACCCCCTGCTTCTATCAAATCGGTATGTAATATGCAAGCAAAATCGTGTATCACCAGTTTTTGAAGATTCAAAACATATTCTATGATCCCAGACGGAGTATCCTATTGCATTTACTTGTGATGATGTTCATTTTCATTCTTCTCAAATACAGGTTGCTCAGAATTCATTGGCAGAGGTGAGACTCACCGAGGCAGCCAATGTGAGAGCTGGGAGTTACAGTGGAGGAATGAAACGTCGCCTCAGTGTTGCCATAGCCCTTATTGGCGATCCAAAGTTGGTCATTTTGGATGAGCCGGTACGCAGATGGGAATATTGTCACTCATATATTTATTTACTTGGTCTATTTATGAGAAGTTTCATTTTCCCCCTTGATCGACAGACAACAGGCATGGATCCAATAACAAGGAGACATGTATGGGACATAATAAATGATGCAAAGAAAGGTCGTGCTATTGTGCTAACAACACATTCAATGGAAGAAGCCGATATTTTGAGTGATCGCATAGGAATCATGGCCAAGGGTAGGCTTCGCTGCATTGGAACCTCAATCAGGTTGAAGTCACGGTTTGGCACTGGTTTCATTGCTAATGTTAGCTTCCTTGGAAGTAATAATGGTCAAACTACAATTCATCATGAGGCTGTGAAGCAGTTTTTTAAAGATGTATGTGAAACAAGTAAATTGATTAAAGTTTTTCATGAACATAAAATAAGATTGGTTTCTGACTAGGGGAATGTTTTGACAGCGATTGGATATAGTACCAAAAGAGGAGAACAAAGCCTTCTTGACTTTCGTGATTCCTCATGATAGAGAGAAGCTTTTGACGGTGAGGGTTTTCTATTAGAAGGATGTAAAGATTTTGAAATAATTGTACTAGATCAATTTTTGGTTTACTTATGTTTTTTTTCTTTATTTTGTTTTGTTTTTTCAACACTTGCCTTCTCTTTCTTGGGTACTCCTAATCCTGAGCAGAAATTTTTTGAGGAGCTCCAAGATAGAGAAAATGAATTTGGCATATCAGACATCCAATTGGGTCTTACAACACTGGAAGAAGTTTTCTTGAATATTGCAAGGCAGGTAGAGCTAGAGAGTGCGGCAGCTGAAGGGAGGTTGGCAACTTTGACTTTAACATCTTCTGGAGCCTCAGTTTCAGTAAGCGGAATTTGCTTTTTCATTTATTTTTTGAATAACAAGTACATGAGAGGAAAAGCTATAGTCATTTTTGTGCACTCCCCAATCTTATCTCCTCTTACAATAACTGCGCAGATACCTTTGGGAGCCAGGTTTGTAGGAATTCCAGGAACAGAATCTGAAGAGAATCCCAAAGGGATTATGGTAGAAGTGTACTGGGAGCAAGATGATTCTGGAGCCCTCTGCATTTCTGGTCACTCCGCTGAAATTCCAATCCCCCCCAATGTTCAACCAATGCCTTCAACAACTTCTCAAAGAAATTTCTTCTTCAGCCGGTCGGGACTTGTTCATGGAGTTGTAATTGATCCAAATGAAATTAACATCGCTGAAAATCATTGACACATTTACTTTCAAGTTGTATACATGTGTTATTCTGCATTTCGTATGTTTATGAGCACCACATCCTAGTAACATTTTTAGCCCGTTGTGTACATGCATACCAGAACATCGAAAAACTTTACATGATTATGCCATATTCTACAATGATTTATATATCATTACATTGTTTTGTAATTTTTTTTTTCTTAAGACTATAGGACCCTTAGCATTTTTGTGTGTAGTTTACAAAATGTCTGAAGTGGAAACTTTGTCCTGGTCAGAATATTAAGAGACCAGAGCCAACCAATGACACATTGGCCACAGAGAATGGCAGGGATTAGAACTTATTAACAGGACATCATCACCACACATCCAGGTACATGTTAATAGAACATTACAAAACATGGTCTAATGTGGATTAAGATCACATCATATCCATCCACTATGTAATAAACTATGAACAGCCTGAAAGCATTACCAAAACCAACCACAGTTCAGACTTGAAGTATGACATGATAAATTTTCGAACCTATGATGTACATAAAACTCACAAACACCCCAAATGCAGGAAAAATCAGTGAAGGCGCTTGGCCCAACACATCCCTCCAACTACAGTCCACATTACAGTTTTCAGAGCACTTACAACACACACGTCAATCAAAAACTCCAAATCAATTTTTGCAACCTTGTGTTAAACTCCTGAAGATCCCATTTCGCACACAAATTACCTTTTCCACTCTGCTTGGGTTACCTTTGCTGCAAAATCAAACAACACCAAGTGTATCATAAGTAGATAGGGCAAAAAGGGATTTCTTATATATTTATTTCCAGAAAACTGACAGCAAGTTTTCTTTTGTTAACTTTCTTGGCATAATGAGAAACGCACCTTTTCTTATTAGGAAATCAATGGTTTAATAAGAAAAATACTAAAAAGCTTCAGCTGAGGTTCCTTTGAAATGATAACCATACTGGTTTGGCATGCACAGCAAGATATAAACAAACCAAATAACCCTGAACTGAAGGTTCAGAGATATACCCTATTTTCACTTACTACTGAAAAGCACCTTAACTGGAATTCTTAAGAGAAGTTCTTTTTTGAAAAAAACAAAAAAAAAACAAAAAACTGTATGCGCAAAACATTTTCAAACCACTCAGAGATCATAAGAATCATAAACTCTATTGAGAAGCAAGCATATCATACCATTCCCATCTCTTGAAGACAAGAGAGATCTATCACTTTTATTCCCCCCTTTGCCACCTGCTTGCACCAGTCTCTGTGTCCTTGGTGATTGTGAACTGATTTTACCATTAGTCAAAGATGGCAGAGAATGTCGTCGTGTGCCGTTATTTTTCTCAACAACATCTTGTCCAAACCTTGGGGAGCCCTGAGCTCTGAGCTTTGCCTTTGCAGATTCAGTTGCCGCCATATAGCTAGGCACTGTTGGACTGCTCTGCAACCCATTCTCTGTGCGTTCTTGTTTTGCTGCAATAGAAGCTTTCCGGCCAGATTTCGGGTTCTCGTTGCTTGTCAAATCTTCCTTTTGGCTCAACTCTCCATTTGTTACAGAAATGCTCTCATCTTTAACACCACTCTCTATTAAAATATTTGACTCTGTCGCAGCTTCGTCAGCAGGAATTTTTCTATCTTTACCACTGCACTCTGTTAAAGGCTTTGATTCCACTGTAGCTTGATCACCATGTGGTAAATCAGGCACCTCTTTCATTGCCAATGGTTCAGGAGGTGTTTCTACATCAGGCAATTTATATGTAGTCAAGGTTGCCTCTTTTTTCATTTTCTCACCAGAATTATTCATTCCTCGTTCTAAAACATCAGGAGTCGAATTGGTTAATGATATTTCCATACTCTGCTTTGGTTTCTCAGTTTCAACCTCTAGCTGCACAGAGCTCTCTACTACAGGGTTATGTACCTTTCTTAAATTTCGTTTGATCTTTTCAAGCTCAATTTTTGGATTTTCCTGTGCTTGATCTACAGAATGGTTTGGAACTTTCTTCAGGTTACGTTTAGGTTTCTCAGGTTCAGAGGTTGCTAGCACTGATGCACCATCAGCATTTGCAGCAGGGAGCCTCCAGGTGCTACGCTTTGGCCTGCCTATTTGCGCTTCTACAGTTTGGCCATTACCATGCTTTCTATGAGATTTTGAGTCTGGCATTTTCTTTGGTTGTGGAATAGGTCTCCAAAAGCAGGATGATGACCAGATTTCCAACCAGTTTGAGACTGAATTTGGTTCCCCAGATTCATAATGAAGGCGCAGAGGCATTACAGTTGGTGATGGAGCAAGGAGCTGGAGTAATGAACCCAGCAGTCAGATTTCCAATTCATGAACAAAATAGAGGGGACAATAAACAGTAATCTTTCAATTCCAAAATTTACGTTTGCCGAACAAAATTATAAAGTCAAACTGCCAGGACTGCCCTACAATGACATACCACAATTCCAAGATTATATATACTTGGAAACTTTATACGCTTCTGTGGTTGATTTTAAAAGGAAAAAAGGATCTAAAATTTTATGTAATGCTGCCATCGTACCCATATAAGCATAGACATAGTTACAAGCTATCACAAACTTCCACAGATCTTCCAAGGTGAAGAAGTTCAACATATAATCAAAGAGAAAAACTTTACAGCCTCAGCTTGATGTTTTGGGTTCCTACCAATCATTTCCTTATAAAAAACAAGAGAGATTTGAACCCATAAAACAAAATAAATAATTAAAAAGTAATTAGGCACAGGTATAGTGAGTTATCTTCAGATCTTGATGTGAATCCCTCAAGAAACTATATGCAATGTATTGAAGTAAGCAGCCCTATCATTTAACATTAAGATTCACTAAATTCTGAGGCCTGCTTTATTTTTTAAGCTTAAAAGCCACTGCTGATACAGTAAATAGATAAAAGCATGATAGCCAACACATTTCGTTCTCTTATCATCATGTTAAATTATTCTCATTGCAGCTATATACATTGCTGATTAAAAGGAAATAGGACAACCGTACCTTACGAACAAAAGCATTTGCGGACAACTTTGCAATTTGTATATACATATAAACTCCAACAGGAATTACGGGCCTGTTCTCCTGATAGATTAAAGATGTGGAAGGAAAATAATTAATGGTAGAATTAAAGGCATAATTAAAAGCAGCTAGCTTAACCATGTTTATAAAAACCTAAAGCCTTCCTGGGTGCCTTTGAGACTGTTATTATATTTCCCATATACACCACTGACGAATGATAAAAGTGTGAAACAAGCATAATGATGCATTTCATTGAAATATATTATGTTGAATCTCCAAGTTTCGTACTCAAGGAAGAGAACATATATCAATGTATATAAGTTACGTCTAAAGTTTATAGTCGTGCCAAACCAGATGTTGAAGAACAGAAGTGTGCATCCTCTCACACTTGTGAAAGAGGATATGCTCATACTCATTTATCATCCTCGATTGCATCTGTTATGTACTGTTAAAGAAGAGTGAATATGGATCCAACCCAGGAGATTGACATCGTTGAGCATAGACTTCTAAATGATGTTAAACCACCTAACTTTTTACAGCATTAGCCGTGGTGCACAAATGTGTACGTGAATATGAGAGAGAGAATGAGGGTGCAAACATTTAATTTCTTTTTATTTAAAGTAATATATTACCATGATAACCTCAAACAATTAGTGGTTTTATTAAAGCAATCCATAGAAAGATTTGGCGCTGGTATCAAGTCATAGATGCACAGATATTTTTGGATAATAAATATCCTAGCTGAAACAATGTCCCCCATGATATAACTAAGGAAAGGCATCTATAATTAGTGATTGACTACTTTTTTTCTTTCCCTTTTTATAAGTAATCGAAATATCATAAAAATTGTGATCGACTACTAGCAGAGATCTTGAAAAAAATTACCAGAGGCTTCACTGGACTGCATTTTTTATGCACTTCAAGTCCAAGATCAGAATGTCTGACCCTTCTTCCACGAACAATTGCCTGAAACTTTATGATTCCCAGCATACAGCACAAAGTAGCAACAGCTTGCCTCCTAACCAAGTGCCCACGAATAAGTGCCTGCAACCTTATTATGCCTTTGAGAGCCCGAAACGCACGGCGAGCCTTGAATCATAATATGCTTAATTAGTGCAGGCATGATGACAACTATAACAAAAACATATATAATGTGGATTGGATCTGAAATAAATTGACAACTTTCATAAGCTCAAAACTACTTATATTATCAACCAGTTCACTGAGATGTACCTGAACCAGATAAATGGAAAAGGTGACCAAACACCAGTACTAAAATCCATAATTTTTAGAAAACATGACTATAATATATATATATATATATATATATAGAGAGAGAGAGAGAGAGAGAGAGAGAGAGAGAGAGAGCACTTTTGGCAGTAAGGAGCACAAAGTAGCTTCTCTTGGCCAGAAGATCCATTAGGGAATTTCAGCAACTCAGTGATGCCAACTCCAGCATGGAATTAAATATGAGATGCATGCAGGCAGTTAAACCTCTCTAACAAATACTTATTCCATCAAGGCTAAAAATCTAAAGGGGCAGTAGTAGTTGGGGGTAAACCAGGAAAGACTACTGCAAGTTCAAAACGAGCGAAAACGAAAAAAATATTGCCGGCACTAATATGCTTCCAGAATAAAGAAAAAAGCAACTAATGGACAATGAATTAAAGGCAACCCTTGAAAAACACTGGAACCCTAATAACACAGGCAGAAACAAACATAATGATGACTAGCTGGATTTTCTTGCAGGTCCAGGTGTTTGAAACCTTGACCTGATGCAGACCTCTATCCAACCAAAGCCCTCAACGAAGGATGTTCCAAGGAATACAAAATAAGTTCAATGGCTTTACTTAGATTCAATTGTCAACCATGACAGTCCTCAACAAGAAATAATTACCAAATAACCCCTAAAAGCAGCCTGTGCCTTTGTCGCAGCTTGCTCCTTCCTAATTTTCTCGGGATCGTATGTTGCATCTTGGGGTGTGGATCCTGGTGCATCATTCTCTTGATTCCCTGGCAAACTTTTTCCTTCATATTGTGATGTATTTGCAGCTTCCTTGTTCTCTGATTCTAACTTCCCTTCATCTCTACCAATTGTATAGGGGGTCGGATGTGAAGCCACAGGAGTATCCAAAGCCACATTTCCTTCCGATGTCTTGGCAGGAACCAAGACCTCTTTCTCACTGGTAATTTTCTACATCAGAATGATCAATAAGAAAATTAGGGCTTGGAAGTTTATTACAATGCCTGTTTCAACATCATAACCTATCCAAGAACTTGAATGGCTGGAGAACAAGGCATTATATGCATAAGTAGGTGAAAGACCAATAAAAAATTAACTAAAAGTATCATGCTTTAGTTTTTTAGAGCCAAAATTTAGAAGTAACTTAATGTGAAGCTGAAGTTCCATAAAGCCAATCTTACTAGTTACTCTCTGTCTAGAAAAATACCATACCAACAGGATATATATTTGGATGATGCCATCTAGTTTTGGAGTTAAAGTTCAAAGAGAGTGGACAAAAAGAATACTGCACAGGAAGTGTGACGTATCTTTTGACTAAGGGTCTGCAGTTGTATAGATGACCTATACATAATATAGTAAACCATATAACAGGACATGATCTGTGCAGTAATCAGCTTATTACCTCTCTTCCCTTTGAAATATTAGATTTGGAAGTCTTCTTCCCAAACAGTACGGTTTTGATCCATTTTGCTGGTGATTTTCCCATTGCAGGATGGACAGGACCAGTAATCACGAGAACCTGGATCCAACTCTCTGCATTTTTTTCATGTGAGAACAGCTTATACAGACAAAAACGACACCACGTAATCCATTTAAATATAATGCCATGCAAAACGACCGAACCAAATATGACTGCAGCATTCATTTACTTGTGTGCAATTTTCGAATAAATGCCACTAGTTATTAGATAAAGCTGATAGCTGATTCCTACATTTTCTGAAAAAAAACAACCAAACAAAGCATCAAGCAAACACTTCCAACAGATCCAAATTAAATAATTCAAAGTACATAGATCTCCTCAGCTAACCAACCAACAAATTAAGCATCACAGGGAAACCCAGTTAAGTCAGAATGATAAACTAAGATCCATGTAAGATAACAATCAGTCAAATAGCAGTTACCTTAAAATCACAGACCACTAATAGAAATCTTTTTTGTTTCTATTTTTGCTAAGTAGCTAAATATACTAGAAAAACATTATACGAACATAGTAACAAACCTAACTCGTAAGAGTCTTACAAATCTAGAAACTGAAACACTAATAAGACATTGCAAGAAACCCTAGAATCCAAAAGATCTGCTCGGAGCAAATACCTATTAGCTACCTCAGAAACGAAAACTAAACCATGAATCAGAGTACAAAAGTAAAACACGCGAGGTTGAACAAGACCAGATCTGAAACTTACCCGATAAATGCGCTGCTTGTAGACCCCAAATCTACCATTCCTAGGAACCAAAATGAATCAAACCACAGCACAACGCAAAAAACATGGTTCAGGCTTCTGAAACAACACAGTCGGAGAATATATACAAAAATATGAGAGAGAGAGAGAGAGAGTGAAAGCACCATTGAGTAAGACTGAGAGAGCTTGCAAACCAAGGAAATGTGCTCCCAAGCTCCATTCATTTTCTCCTTTTGCTTTGCTTTCTTTTCTCTCACTCAGTGAGTCACTGCACTCTCTCAGAGCCAAAATGAAAATATACCTAAAATCGAAAAACACAAGATATTATATGCAGCAATAATATGGTGCGGACGCGATCATGTTATAAAGTGTGAAGAGAATCCTAGACCGTTGACATGGAGTTACGTTATGAAATCTTAGCATTTCAAAAGCGGATCTGAGAGAACGAAACAATCGGACGGTTGAGAGTGAGAGCTTGTGGTGTGAGTGAGTGCGAAAATGAGTTGTCGGATTAAAGGAGTCCCAAGTGCAGTTTACTTCGGAACCAAGTGTCTTTATCCTAAAGCATAAACGAAATTACCTACATACCCTCGTACCAGAAACTTTTACACTGACGCGCGAGTACGGGCGTGCAGAAACTGAGCCGTACGACCTGGCGCGAAGGGGCGCGGAGTTTTAGACTGTAGGCGCGTGAGATGAAATAGGATGTGGGGCAGTGAATATGGGAGTTGGGTAGCTGCATGGGAGCCACGCTGACTATTGCCGTGGCCAAACAGTGGTTAGGGATGTGATGGACTTGTGTCTAACCGTCACGGAGTTGAAATAAACGTTATGGTTGAATCTGCTAGTCATCGAGTCATCATTTAACGATGAGGGAGAGAGAGGAATTAAATTTTGACGGTTGATTTTTAAAAAATAAAAATAAAAGGGGTAAATTCAAGTTATACTCCTTTTACAACACTCCCTGATGTTTAAAGTCTCTCACTTTGATGTGATAAACTTTGATTACCTTCTATTTAGAGAAGAATATAATTGTCCATATTAATGGGATGTATTATTTGTAAAGTTTAAATTTTATATTTAGGAAAACTCCAACAGAATAGCTAAAGGGGTGGTAATATAATTAAGCAATAAACATTACAATGATTTATTTCGGAATAATGAGGATTGTAGGGTTAGAAAGTTGGAGTTTGTGGATAATATGAACTATTTCGTTTTCCATGTTGTTTAGTAGCAGATATCATGATTTAATCAATTTAATTAACACAGTATATATAACCTAAAAATTAAGCTTGATCCTTATTAAAATTAACCATAACTATTGCTATTTCTCATGAAATCTAAATTTGTTCTTCTTTTAAATATTCGGGGGATCAAAGCATCAGTCATTGCCCATTGTGGTCTGGACAACCAGAGAAACACAACCCATACACCTTTAGATAGATATGGTATTGTGAGGAATCAATAAAAAAATAAAAAAAAAAATAAAAAAAAAAAACAGAATAGAATAGTAGAAGAAAGAAGAATGAAATGGTATGATAAAAGAGCAACAACAATGTTTGGAACTTCTACTTCAATTTTAGAAAGAAAAAAAAAAAAAAAAGTAAAGGCATAATTGTATTTTTCACATAAATAACATTGGTATAATGGATCTTTGATTTATTTTATGTCGGATCTAATAGAAAATTCTAACTTGGGAGGATAAGTGAAAATGTTAGATAATTTAAGAGCTCTTAAAGTTTGAAAAGACAATACAATTTAAATATAAGTTTGAGGAGGATAAAGTAGTTTCCGGCAATTTTATATGAGCAAGTTTTAGTTTTGAATAAATATATGGTTCGTATTTAATTGCTAAAGCCGTGAGGATATATATATATATACATATATATGGGGTGTGAACTGAATAAAAAAGAGAAGCACCATGTTGTCTAAAAATAAACAATATTGTAAATACATGAAACCGTCTCTCAGCCATCTTCCTCTCAAAACATTCCCCTTCTGCCCTCCCCCTCTCCATGTTGTCTAAAAATAAACAATATTGTAAATGCATGAAGCTGTCTCTCGGCTCTCCTCCTCTCAAAACATTCCCCTTCTACTACTCCATGCTTCTACGCTCCCCCTCTCCCTTCTTCTTCTTCTTCTTTCATTTTATTTATTTATTTATTTTATTTTTTATGTTTGTAAGTGTTCTCCGACCAGATCAGTAACTTCGGCCTCTCTATTATGTATCCGTCTATCAGGGCCGGCTCAGGCCCTAGGCGAGTTAGGCCCTCGCCTAGGGCCCCCAATTTAATAAGGCCCATAAAAAAAATTTTGAGTTAAAAATAAATTTGAAAAAAAAAAAAAATTATTTTGGACAAAAAAAAAAAATTGAAGGCCCAAATTTTTTTTAATAGGGCCTAAAATTTTTTTTTATCAAAATTTAAGGCCTCAATTTAATAAGCCCACTATAAATTTTTAAAATAATTCAAAAAATAAATTAAAAAATGACAAAGCATTAAAGCCTTACATCATTACATGCCAATTCCCTAGAGCTCTACACACTTAACGCTACAGTACACGTTTGACGCTACAGTACACACCTACATCATGCAGTCAACCTCTTAGCCTCTTTCTATAAATTTTTTGTTTTTGATGAGATAATATATTCGTTAGAAATAAAATATTACCTTTTATTTTCTATTTATTATTTAGCCATCTAGGGAAAGCCAAGAGCTAAAAATATAAACTGTTGTCAGCCTAGTAAGCCTATCATGGGCATTTTAAATATCAGAGTCTCTATATTTGCTACTTTACCTCTCCTCTTTGCTTACTCTTTTATGAGTTTTTCTTGTCTGCCTATCTCATCATTTTCTCTTCCTCTCCGACTCCGAGTGACTGAGTCTCTTGTCTTATCTCCAAGAACTGTTTCATAATTCCTTTGCCGAATCGGGTTTTATTGTTTTATTTTTGTCATTTATTTTATTATAGTCATAATTTTTTTTTGATAAATCGTGTTTGTTTAATTTGTTAGTATTTTTAATTAAACATGTCTATTAGAAAATATGCATCTGAATATGAAAAACTTAAAAAAGAAGAAGAGAAAAGTAGACAAATTGATTGAATCTCAAAGAGGAGCTCTAAATAAATTTGTTATTAGCAATAAACAAAATATTGAGGATAATTTAGGTTAAAAACTCATAAATGAACAAGAAACTCATAAAAAAGAATTAGAAGATAATGAAAATGTTATATATATTTGTTACTTAAAAAAAAAAAAATTGTTACTTAAAAATAAAATAAAATTTAGGCCTAATTTCTAAGTTTTGCCTAAGGCCCCAAAATACGTTGAGCCGGCCCTGCCGTCTATCTTCCTCCGTGTTATGTCGTTCATCTTCTCTTCGGGCGCTGCTACTGCTTGCTGGTTGTTTGTTTGTGTTTTTTTTTAATAATAGGTTTATTATCTCTAGATCTGCCATCATGAGTGAGGATGAATAATTAGGTGCGATGAGTTATTTCTCACGGCCTGGATAATTATGTGTAAGCGCTGTGAGGGGCTATCTCTCACGGCCGGTTTAAATAATTTTTGTTAGAAAATTTGGCTACCCATGTCTTAGATCTAGTTTGTTCGGAGTAGATTTGTTCTGCAATTGTATTTGTACATGGGTTAGCGGAAGATTGAAGTCATAGATAACACCTGATTGTAAGAAATTTTGTTTGTATTTATGACTTTGTAACCTTATAACATGTGGCTATAATTTTTGCAGAGCTTCATGCTTTGTGCAATTGTGTTGTAAGAGCTTTATGCTCGTGGTTTTTAATCAATGAAGTCCTCATATTTCTGCTCTCTCTCACTCTCTATCTATCTATCTATGAATGTGGAGTTCAAATCATTTGGGAAAGGAATTTTGGGAAAAAATGTTGGGATGCCTAGCAGCCCTCTACATCATATTATAACATAATGACGTGATTAAATCCCACCAATTGCAGCTTATAAAACATAGTAATGCTATATATTATACTATGAGTTCATCACTATTTTATTATGTTAATATAACATTGTCAATTTACCATCATATTAGTCCTTGTTAAAAAAAAAAAAAATCAATAATAAATTAACAATGCTATATTATATAATTAATGAGATAATGATGTGACTAATTGCAAAGTTGACATACATTGAAGTTTTGGCTCGTACATGCATTATTGTGATAAGTTGAAATTAAGGATACCACTGAAATAGAAAAGAAAAGAAAAGAAAAAAACAAAACATAAAAAAAAATAAATAAATAAATAAATAAAAAAAAAAAAAAGGTTCATTACGTATGACACATGACATCAAGATGTAGGCTTGAAAAGCTTAGGTTAATTACCATCCATTTCAAATTTAGACAATGTCGGTCAACTAAAGATTGTCCTCAAGAATCGGCCCCACTGATTATACATAACAGCTAGGGCGGCAATGTCAAGGCGGTGCAGTTTTCTTTTTCCCACTCCGTAATGAGAGTCCGGGGACATGACGGCGTCTTTTACAGATAGATGTCGAAGTCCAAGAACGTGCCCTATTTCGTGCAACGCCACAGACACCAAGTCAAACTGATCTTTGGTTGGGTCAATGCTCCAGTTCTCATCGGCGTGAAAATTTTTCTCTCCGAACGGTGGCGGCAAAGCATAAGCTATACAGTGTTTAAATGGCGTCCCTTTACGATGTCAGGCTTGGCACCAGCTGGTGGATTCTGAATGAACGTAAATCCTGAGTTTCTTTGCCACTCCGAGAAAGCTTGCTGCATTGCAGCTCTCATTTCTTCCAACATATCTGGGGAGTGGGGAAGAAGTAACACTGGAATCAAAGCCATAGCTGAGCTTAGTCTTAGAACATTTTTTGGCCCATTTTATGGAAACCAAACCCATGTTGTCGGCGACTACTCCACACCGGTACGGCGCCATCATTTGCTCGACGGGACCCTTGTATGATCCCTCCTGCAGACTTCGGAGGGACTTGAAAGATTGCCCTGCAAAAGTCTGTGTTGAAAGAGGAAGAAGAAGAAGAAGAAGAAAGACAAGTGCGAAAATAATAGAGAGATAATTGGTAGCCATCGCATGCAGCTTTAATTTTCTACCTAGATCGATCGATGGAGAAACAACATGTCATGATTTGCATATTTATACTACTTAATTTCCTCCCCCCCAACAAAATAAATAACAAATGCTTACCCCTTCCCTCATATTTAATTAGAGATTAGTTATTAACTTTTATCATATTAGAAAAAGAAAAATTATATAATTATTAATTGGGGCCTTAATTTATTGCACCTAAGTCGTCGTATGAGGGTTGAGCTGGCACTGCTTTGTACAAGATCATCATATATTGAAAATATTCAAAATGTTTATAATTGCGTACTGAAATAAGAATTTACAATTGACCTACAATTAATTTAAATGATGTGGCAGTAAAACTCAGCCCTTTGATCAACACCTTTTTTTTTTTTTTAATGCTAATGTAAGGGTTGAGTATTATTGTCACTTCATCTCAATTGTATATTAGGTGTAGAGGAATCTACTAAATAACATTACTCATATGATAATTATAAGAATTTTATCCAATCTAAAGGTGGAGGTCATGATAGATACGGCGTATAATCGACCTCTCAGAGAGCTTGTTGGTATACTCGTCATAACATTTTTTAATTATATCTGTAATACAAATGGCGAATGGTACTCTCCAACTATATCAAATTTAGAAAAATGAGAAAGCGAAGTAAGAACCGAAGGAGAGAAAGAGCTACGAGTAACATTATTAATTAACTAGCTTGTACTTCAAAGTTAATGACTATAAGCAAATATTCCATCGTCCCTATCATAATTTTTCTACTACATTAATTCCCTAGCCATCATTCTTCTTGTACTGGAAATTGTCTTATTTTCAAATTTAAATTAGAAGGCAAAGGTTAAACCGTTTATCTTTTATATATATGCATTTGGATGAATAGTCGCACTCTGGAAAGTTAATAATTTAGTTTATCAATTTATGATTCTTAAAGTAACTTAATGGTGATCGATTACTTTTTGAATTGTAGAATAGCTAGCTTTTTTGTCAAGTAAACAATATATTTTGGCTAGGGTCAAAAGGTTTCGACCCTAGCTAGCCAAAAGTGTAGCATAATTGTAAACGTGCAATGGATTTGAAATGAACAAGTGATGAGGGATGATCCAATGAGCACAATATATCATATTAACGCCCATTCAAAAAGCTTCAAAAGTAAAGATTAATTAAAAAAGCACGATAAATTAGTACATATATATTAAAAAATAATGAAATTGATGGCATTATATTACTCGTTTATGAGAAGACAACATGAATGGAATGGAAGAGGGGGATTAAATTGAATAAATGTATAATGTCTATGCTTAAGCAACCCCGTTTTCTAAATAAAGTTTTATTTAAATGAAGAATTGTTTATAAATGATAACTTCGGTTTTCTTCGGTCATTGTTTATAATAAGTCAGTTTTATTATTATTATTTTTTTTAATCCAAATGATGGGATTGGATAACCGGTGTAATTTTCCTTATTGGGCGTGACCATCGGGGTACCTGCCCGTTGTGGAATGTTCGGTTTGAGCTATAACTACTGCTTGGGAATGCGAGTATATTACCACAACCATACCAAAGTGTAAGCCAATAAAACCCATTTTTAGTAGCATTTAGTTCACGCAACTACTACCGCAAGCGGATTCGAACACGCGACCACTAGAAAGAAATGAGGGGACTTAATCCCTAATGCTTTACCCATAATTCCAATAATTGCAAAGTTGACATCCATAGAAGGTTTAGCTCATTGACTGAGATCTTTTTAACACCGTAAGATGAGACCTGTATCTGGTCATGATGACATGATCATGCCATGCGTCTTCATGGACAGATAACTTTTTTTTTAAAAAAATGTAAAGGCATAATTGTATTTTCACATATATAAATGATATGGGTATAATGGATATTTTATTATTTTTCCTTTGGATTTAATAAAAAAATCTATCATATATAGGGGGATAAGTGAAAAGATTTGGTATATGGTTTGTGAGTTATTTGCAACTTTTTACTCTTATATGAGCAAGTTTTAGTTTTGAATAAATGTATGATTCGTATTTACTCAAGCCGTGAGGATGGATGGCTCTGCAATAGCCTTCATGGGAAACGGAAGGCTACTGCAGAGCCAAAATAACAACATGAGATTCACTTTCAAGAATGAACTTGTTAAGATCAAGAGAGGACGCCAAAGAGAGCCATAGGCTCATAAGAGCCGCCAGAGCTTCACCATAGTTTGGAAGACGAGGAGTGCTAACTTGAAAAATCATCATAATAACCCGACATTCATGATTACAACAGACAACCGCTTGTACAGAGAAGGTATCACGAATGACACTGTCAAAATTAATGTTAAACCAATCCATATATAGGAGGGGTTGCCATTACTCTTTAGAGGTAACAAAATTGTCCTGCCAAGCATTGAAATGTTCAAAAGTGACATTATTAATTCTTCGAGAGATGAGAAGAGCATCAAAGGTGGTTCCTCATGAAAGGATATATTCCGATCAAACCAAAGAAGATCACAAACCACCGCAGCAAAAATCTGAAATTTATGGTGCTCATCCTGAGGGGATACCTAGAGCAGAGCCAGGAGCAATAATATGAGCAAGTTTTAGTTTTGAATAAATGTATGATTCGTATTTAATTACTAAAGCCATGAGGATAGATGGTGTGAACTGAATAAAAAGGAGAAGCACCATGTTGTCTAAAAAGAAACAATATTGCAAATGCATATCATATCATAACATAATGACGTACATGATTAAATCCCACCAATTGCAGCTTATAAAATAGAGTAATGCTATATATTACATTATCAGCTCATCACAATTTTACTACGTTGATATAACATTGTCAATTTACCTTCAGATCAACCATTATTAAAAAAAAGTTCAATAATAAATTAACAATGCCATATTGTATAATTAATGAGATAATGATGTTATATATAACATTACTCCAAAATAAAATATTCCAATAATTGCAAAGTTGACATACATTGAAGATTGCTCGTTGAATGAATGTAAATCCGGAGTTTCATTGCCACTCCAAGAAAGCCTGCTGCGTTGCAACTCTCATTTTTTCAAATATATCTTTGGGGAAGAAGTAACACTGGAATCAAAGCCATAGCTGAGCTTAGTCTTAATTATACCATCTTAAGCATCATAGTTTGTAAAGTATGGAGTCCAAACCCATGTTGTTGTCGGCGACTCCACACCGGCGCGGCGCCATCATTAATTTGGTTGAGACCTAGCTACGTGTTTAATTACCTCTTCCCCCATATTTAATTAGAGATTATTTATTAGCTTTTTATCGTTTGGGGGTCATTTGTGAAGTTTTTCCTTAAAATTAAGTGTTATTTTTTTGTTATGTGACTTTTAGTTTAAACAATATATTTGCCTAGTGCAATGGATTTGAAATGGACAAGTGAGGAGGGATAATTCAATAAACACGAGTAATACTAGAAGTTACTTTTATTTCACTCTTGTATTATTATAAAAATGACGTACCTCTTAAAATTACCATTAGGCTTGTGATTGATCATTATTGAATTTTGATTAAATTATGATTTTAAAAGCCACTTCATTACTTAATAAACACAAAATATTATATTAACGCTCATTCAAAAAGTTTCAAAAGTAAAGATTAATTAAAAAAAGGCATGATAAATACATATTAAAATAATGGAATTGATGGCATTATATTACTCATTTATAAAAAGACGACGTGAATGGAAGAGGGGAAGAGGGATTAAATTTAGGTGGCTTTAAATGAGAATAAATGTATTAATTCAATGCTTAGGCAACTCAAAATGTCATATCACATAACGTTTTCCTAAAGAAAGTTTTATTTAAATGAAGAACTGTTTATAAATGCTAATTTTTGATGGAAGAGGGATCCATATGAGATCATATAGCTTCCAAAAAAGTTACAATGCGATTAATAAGTCAATTTAATGGAAAATTTTCTAAAATTCATGAGCATTCAATTGATGTCGGTAAGAAAATGTGAAGAGTCTCTTAAAAGTTTCTATACATTAAATGAAAGCATCCCATTAAAAGACTGAAGAGATAATTCTCTTTTCAAAACTGTGAGAATGAACAAGATTTTTCAAATTTATTTGAACTGGATAATATTCGATTTGTTATATTATGTGTGTATTTTTTTTTTTTTACTTTTTGATAAGATAAAAATACTCCTCCAATATAACTAAATAGATATTATTCAGATAATCGTAATTGGAGAATGGTAGTGTGTGAAATTATTACGATAATAAAATTAAATAAATGATAATTTTAATGAAGATTTCCGAATGTTGGAGTTGGACTCATCGATCCGGGCTTGTCCAACACAGAGCCCAACGTACAGAACCCATTTGACCAAAAACAAAAACAAAAAAAGAGAGAGAGAGAGAGAGAGAAAAGAAACGAAAGAAATGCCAACCTATCATCTCAACCGCAAAGCAGTTTCAACGGCACTGATTTGAAATTTGAATTTCAAAATCAAGAGCGTCTTCTCTCATTCTTTCAAACGCGCGTGGGTCCCATCCCAGCGGCCAGCCGTTCAAAGATGCCTAACCCTCCAAAATCATCAAAGATGAAAGACCGTTGTTTTATTCCGAATGCCGGGATAATTCCCCCCGCCCCCCCCACTCTCGAAGTTTCCTCACAAAAGCTACTCTCTCCGTGTGACCCCCACGTGTCGTACACGTCAACAAAAGCCCGCGGAGGCTGTAGCGCGCGCGAGCGAGTAGTCCGATCTTTAAGACGTTGGCGAGTGGGATGAGATGCGTGAGTCGGAAAATTTGAGTTTTGTTGGTGGTGGGGTAGTTCCTAGGATTTCCCGCCTAAAGGCCATTTGGCAAACGCACAGGCAAAGAAAGAACAGAAGCGGATTTAGATTATAAAATCCGCTCTTTCTCAGGTTTCAATCACAAATTAAGAATTATACGATTATTCTCAGAATTCCATTTTCGTGACCTCAAAAGCTCTCTCATACAGAGACATGGAGGAGCCAGTGAAGGACCAGAGCCAGACTCCAAATCCTGGTATGAAACCTTTGCTGTACTCTCTCCCTCTCTCTCTCTCTCTCTCTTTCTCTGCTCTGTGTTTGGAGGTTTTTCTATCGTTTTTTCGAACTGAGGCTGTGGTTTGGGATTTTTTAGGTAACGTAGGCGCGGGGAGACCGAAGCTTCAGCGGTACCCGCTGCGGTCGGGGGCGAAGTCCAAGGAGGAAAAGCCACCGGTCGCTGAATTGTCAAATCATTCTGCTTCCAAGCGGTACCTTGTTTTCCTTGTGTTTGTGTTTTTTATGCAACTGTTTACGTTGTTTTGTCAAGGGTTTTTGATACTTGTATTTGAGGATTAGCGCTGATTTGATTGGTTTTGTTAGAGAAGGATTATTGGGGAACTTGTGCTTAATTTCTTTGGTGAAAATAATTGTCATGCTTTTGACACGCTCTTGGGTATAATATGTTTAAGGGCGAACTCTAAAGGTCTATGTATTTTGTATTAGCTTACTTAGATTAGAATAGGTTTATTGTTTTGCAATGGTGGCAGTTTTGGCAAATTGCATGCTAGTTATTGCGGTTGTTGTAAAAAGAGTGAAGTTAATTTAATGGTGGTATCATAGTTGATTTCTAGACTTTGAAAATAAGTAAGTGTAGGCTCTGTAGAGACTGAGTGAAGGCTCATCAGTGAATATAATGTCCCTAATATCATTTGGTATCCTTGGGTGTTTTTGTGTCCTCGAAATACCATGTCTTGAGTGAAGGCGCCCTTAAGATGCTTGACAAAAATTCTTAGCACAAAAGTTTACCAGAGTGAAGAACCTTGCAATTCTCCAGCTCGTGTGTGGCAGAAAGAATCTGTGCAATGTGATGCATTTTTTCTTTTGGGGTTGGGGGCGGCAGTGGCTGTTAGTTAAGAAATGTATCTAAACATGATTACTCTTAATTTTCCATGGCAATATATACATATTTGATGTTGTTAGAATATTGATTATATGATTAAATTTACTATTTCCTATCAATTTGAGATTTTGGGATAAATGGCGATTTAACAAATATTAGATACAGATTGGTACTTCAAATGTTGTGTTTCACAGTGATATTTTTTGAACTAGACCTAATATTTGTATCATGTAAAATGTTGGTCGCAATATCCGCAGTTAACTAATGGCTTTGAGTGACAATTGGTTGATTTTTTCTTTTATTTTTCAGGGGTATCTCTACATCAAGTGTAAGTAAAAGCGTTGGTGTTCTTGATCTATCTAGCAAGGACAAGTCTGCCAAGCCACCTAGAAGGCTGTCTATTCCAGCCAAGTCCACTGTCAGTCCAGTCCCAAAACTAGGTGGCAACATCACTCCAATTTCAGAGGTTAGAACGAGGAGGTCTGTTACTAGTCAGGTGAAAAGTGATACACCTGTTTCTGATGTTTCAAGATCAACAAGCCGAAAGAAGTTCAGTGTTTTGTCGTCAGCATCTTATTGGCTATCGCAGATTAAGCTCTCTGAATCTGCTGCTAAGCACTCAATTTCACTTGGCTTTTTCAAACTAGCCTTAGAGGCAGGATGCGAGGTATACTTTGTCATCTATTTTCCCAGACTACCCTGCTTCTGCACATTCAAATGCAGGTTTTATTTGAATTGTTGCAGAAACTTCTTACAAAAGTCAGCCTCCTATTTGTGTCATGTGTCCTTTAGGATAAGCATTTGCACCTCAATTCACTTTGTCTTTCCTTAATCTTATGCAAGACTTGATTTTAATCTGCTTCAGTATTTTGTTTTCTCCTTGCAAATAATATCAAACTCAGCCTCTTCAGCGAATGCGGGATGAACTCAAGTCCTATACCCAGCGACATAACAACCTCAGTGAACTTGGGGAGCTTGTGAAGGAATTATTTGAAAGGTATAATATATCAGAAAACATTGAGCAGTTGCAGGTCTCTGAAACCATTTCTCAGGTGCCTGAAGAGGGAACTCGGTCATCTGATGATGATGTTCAAAGCTCCTCTTCTACTGGGGGAACTAGGAAACTGAGGCCCAGGTCTTTGAACACTGATGCTACTCAAACTTCTCCAGTCGCTGAATCAGCCAAGAAGGAAACTATTCAGAAGAGTAATCGTGCAACCAGGACAAGGGGATCTTTAAATAAGAATTCTGTAAATTCAAGACCTGTTTCAGAGACTGAGGGTAATAAGTCGCTAAAAAAACCTGAGAAGCCAAATAAGGTGGAGTCAAATAAACTAAAAGACAAGAACAAGCGGGGAAAGAAATCTGCTGCTGGAACAGGCAAGGGTACCTAGTTTTTTCCTTTTCTAATTAGTTATGTATATATGGATTGGGTAACTTACAGATTGTGATTCACTGCCATCCACAGTTCAAGTGAGCACTTTGCCTGCCGAGGATATGCCCCAGGAAAACAAAGAAAATATGGTAATCCTAATTTAAATAAACATTAGCTTATAGTTTGAGTTTTCATATATTACTCTCATCTTGAAACAAATTTTTTGATTCCAAGGTTTTGAGTGGTCATTTGATTTTAAATGGCATGGTAATGTAGGTAACATATATACCGTTAGATGCTATGAAATTTAATCTGGACCATACAATGATTCTTCTTCATTTCTACCTGAAATGGAGAGGATTTTGTTCACTGCTGTATTGTTAAGATGCATTCCTATATATCAGAATTTTCAGGTTATTAGGTTCTATTTTTATCAATAAATACTGTGCATTCCTCTTCTGTTTTAGGATGCTCTCTCAATGGAAGGGATCAGCCCAACTGAAGTCTTGTAGTAGAGATTCTGCAACAAGACTGCTGGACCTTGTCATTCTCATTCTCTTGGATTTGTCTTCAGTGTCATTAAGTTGGGGCTTTTCATTTGTATAGAAAGGGTTGAAGGTGATAGTGTTTCAGTCTGGTGTGTGGAAGATGATTTAAGTTTTCATTTATTGGTGGGTTTGTTTGTTTAGTATAATACAGTTGCTGGTGAAACCAAAGTGTATTTGACTCATTAAACTTATTTACTATTCGTCCAATATTCTGTAATTTTTGCATCCCAATTTCTGAAAGAGCAAGTAAAAGCACCTTGATTGACAAACTCGTTTACAACTTGTAAAGATTGGAGCACGTTAATATTATTTTTAATGATTAACATGACTCTAATTACATGCAGACATGTGTAAGCATATGGTAAAAGAGGTGTAGTACTTGAATGGCTGCAACAGTTTGAACTTGAGGGAAGTTTGATAATCATAACATAAAACCCGGACCTTATTCAAAAATTGATGACCTTGTTGAGTTTGTAGTTTTGGAGAATCTAGACTTGACCGGATTTTCCTAAATCTGTTTGAAGCATTGGATCTAAATGGCACGAGAATTAAATCTTAAGCATTAACATTTGAATTTGTTCTGCCTTAACTTTTTGTAGACATTTATATTTTATAGGATGTATTTTTATCATTTTGGGTGGCAGAAGGGGACTTTGGACATTGCAACCCTAATGTTAGATTGGGGGGAGAAAGAGACATTTAAAAAATTGAAACATTGTGATAAATTGCAAAAGAGTCCTGCTATCTGGCTGCCAAGAGTCAAACAAGTGTCTGCCAAAGTCTGACGTGGCTTTATTAAAAAAAAAAAAAATTGTAGAAATCTCTCTCTCTCTTCCCCCATTTCGTATTTTTTTTGTTAGTTAAATTTTTATGAATTAATATTTAGTTTTTAATGCTTCAAAACTTGTTTTTGAATTCAAAACTAAAATCTAGGGATGAAAAGTTAACCTTTTAGGGATGGTATCACCTAAAAGAGATTCAATCATCTTAAATTTGGTGTTAATATCTCAAATTTGAATTCTCCTTTAATGTTTCTCTTATTTAATTAAAAAAAAAAAAATTGTAAATGTCTGACGCTTGGCTGCCTTATGGCAGTCGTAAATCTCTACTCATTGCAAAAAGACTGGTAGTTGTTAGAGGAGAGTTTCTCCTATTTAATGGGAAGTCTTTTGTGGCATGATCACAATACTCAAGTGAGCCTGATTAAATGGGAACTCTCTTTCTTCGCCGGACTAATGATGTTTATTGCTTTTAAAAAATGGAGAAAAATTGATAAAACAGGAAAACATTTTACTTTTTGTTTTTTTTTTTAAAAAATCGATATTCTTCATATTCGGCTAAGATCAATCAATTGTACATGCCGCCCCAACTTTGCCAAATCTTTTATCATGAGATGGATACGAAACTATGTGGAACATATTCATTGGAGATAATTAAAATAATTAATCAAAAGAAATGATATGATATCAATGAATAAGCTCCACATTAATTAGGTACCTATTTTGTGGTAAAATGTTTTGTACCCATAACATTTCTCTTTTTAAATGATGAAGAAATTCCTCAGCATTAGACTACTCCGAATTTATTCACCAAATCCAAAAAAATTTAAACAAGAAATCCTGATTTATTTTTTCAAACCTAACATTTTGACGAGCGACATAGGTGTAAATTATTTGGTCTCTACTTCCCCACGTATGTTATGGGGAACTTCTTGTATCTATTTTGAAATCTGTCCACAGCAACTTTTTTGTTGAAACAACTTCATAACATTTCGCTCAAAAAAAAAAAAAAAAGTTCATAACATTTCAATGTAAAGTTATACATGAATTCTATTTTACATGAGCACAACAACACACAATGCAGCAATTCATATTTAAATAAAATAACAGGCCTAACAATTGTTTGCACAAAATACAAGATCAAAGTGGATAAGTTTGCACAAATTTTTTTGACCGGCAATGTCATTTCAGACACTCATGGGTGCCCTACAGAGGGGCCAATGGAGTTAATCTGCTGTCCAGCTCTGCTCCACAATTTCCCTAACTCTACGGTTGTACTCCCGCTTGTTCTCGCTAAACATCCTAGCCGCTTCGGAATTTGCAGGAGAGTTGGGGTTGGGGTCACACAGCAGCGACTGCAATAAGAGAATGGCATCCTTTAGTATTAAATCATATAGTTGGTGCTCAGTACCTTAACAGTTCTCTATCTAATGTTGTTGGCAGCAGCTTCATTAAATGATAATGATCAGTTTAACATTTCAACAAGAAATATGAAATCATTTCCATATGTTGTAAAATGGTGCCAAAAAAGATGAAATACAGACGTAGGATGACAGCAAAGGCATATGCAGCAGTGACTGGCAATCTAAAACTCAATTATGTACATCTGTCATTGCTGTGCTTGCAGCACAAGATATAGGTACAAGCAATGCTATATTTCTAATTGGGTGATGTTAAACATCACGCCCGGCGTGATGCACGCCGGGGTGATTTGTAATTTTAAAATAATTAAATAAAATATTTTATTATTATAATTATTAAAAAAAAAAAAGAAAAAAAAAAAAAGAAGTCTGGCGTGCATGAACAGTCATGCACGCCGGCGTTCTTAGTATCATGGCCCTTTCTAATTATGAGGAATGCTAAAAACCACATTTTTATTTCATAATTATCTCTTAATATTGATGTGGTTGTTCCAACCAATCCTTGAATTAATTATTGTTAGAAAAAAAAAAAAAAATTTCAAAGACTGGTTGGGACTGTTACATCAATATTGTGAAATAATTGCATAATAAAAATGTGGTATATAGCATCAATATGCTAACTATTACACATTTTCTTAAACTAATAATAGTGAAAAATAGTTCCCAAGGAAAAGTGGCCAACATAGGAACTCTATTTATCTCATCTTACATTTCAGCTTAGTCATACATCCGACCAATATAAATTATTTGCAGCCTTATCCAATAGCACGGATATCAATTCCCCTCCCCTCCTATCCTCTTTAAGGTTTGCCGCATGTAAGAATTGAATTGGAATGCAATTTTTTTTTTGTAAGTAATGTTTTGTCCCCAAGAGGAGGGAGAATGAAAAATTCGAACTAGTGGCCTATACTTCATGAGACATAGTCTATAACAAATTGAACTACCCTTTAGAGACATTAGAATGCATAATTGTAACCATGGTCACAACTGGTGGAACAAGTCAATCATATAGGTCCTTTCCTTTATGTAGCCCTAATCCCTGAAACTGAAAGCCCCACCCCTCCTCCCATGTTATTCAAATTTCGAGCAACTCCCCAAAGTAATCAGACTTCAAAGAGCTAGGGCTAGAAGGCTATTCTAAGTACAAAGAATTATACAGGAGAGACCTAAACAGAAAAAGATCAAGAAAATCCTCAAAGCTAGAAGAATGAAGACAATCAAAGGTTGTTGTTCCTTAAGGTAGCATTTCCAATGTTACTTGGTTCATTTCAAAGATGCTTCTGTGGCAGATCATTTCAAGTTTACTGGGTGATTCTCCTCAAGCCACGAGCTATTAAATAATCCTGTCGGAGTGTTGTTCACAAAGATAGAGAAATGTAGTGAAGAAATACACTATACTATCCAGTCACACCATTTCTCCCCAAAGCCAGTCTCTCACCAAATACAACAAAAAGCTCCAAGTCGTAATCATAAACCTTTTCAATATCCAAGTTACAAATCACACCCTCCTCCCCAGATTTGACCCTGCTATCAAAGCATTCATTAGCAATTAGAACCGAATCTAGAATTTGCCACCCCCAATGAATGCATTTTGAGAGTTGGAGATGATCTTCTCCAAAACCATTTTCAACCTATTAGCACGAACTTTGGCTACAATTTTGTAAACTCATCCTAGAAGACTAATAGGGTGAAAATCCTTAATATCAATAGCTCCTGACTTTTTCGGAATTCGAGTGATAAAAAGTGGCATTAAGACTTCTTTCAAACTTGCCACTAGCATGGAAATCTTGGAAGACCTTCATCGTATCATCTTTTAGAATGTCCCAGCATGCTTGGAATAACGCCATAAAAAAAGGTCACGGCCTTGGGCCTTATCATCGTTCAAAGCTTTCACCACCTCAAAATCCTTGAATGTGTTTTCCAATCAATTAGCCTCTACCTCACCAATGGAGTCAAAAGAAAGGTCATCCAGTTGAGGCCACCAATTGAATTGTTCAGTATACAAACTACTATAGTATTACACAATGTGCTATCTAATCTTGTCTCAGCCAAAAAAATAGTTCAATTGGAAACTTCGAATTTCTTTAATTTTTACTTCTTGAGTGGCCAGAGTTTAACCAAAGTCCTAGTTTAACTCTTAACCAGATCACATTTGTGTATTTTTGTGAAGATCGTGGTATCTTTAAAAAAAAAAATTAGTACGTTTCTAAATATCCTAATGGCATAATTCCAGTATATCCATGGCAATTAGTTAGATTATGGTTTATATTGTATTTCCTAGCCTCAGAATCGGCAGCATTACATATTAGGATAATCAACAGCATTTACAGACAATATCAATGGGGATGATTCAAATTTCCAAGAACTAAAATAGGTAAGATGAGAGACGGAGATAAAACACAACAAAAGCTTCAATGAGAGCTGCACTATGTCAACAAAAAGCTGAGTATCTGTAACTTATCAAAAAAAAAAGCAGAGTATCTGTAGAAAAAGATGATAATTGTCAAGAAATCATGAAAACAACTTACTAGAAAAAGGATCAACAAGGCAATACTGCTGTTTTGGTCGGGAACCAAAAAAAAAGCCTCTTCATTTTACAATAGAGTCCCACGGAGAAAGGATGAAAGTAAATGATTGATCAAGTTAAAATGTTGGAATAATAGTTCAATGCAGAGCTGGGTACTTAAAAAATGTGCGAAGTACTATGGGGATCGAATGATATACTTATTTGCAATGCCTACAGCTGGAAACTTTACTGGAGGTGCAGACAAGGAGTAATATAACTCTTTCACTAAACAATTAATTATGTGCAACAAGGTAAACTACACAGCGCTGGTCCTGCCAAAGGAGAGTCCTAGGAGGCGTTGTTTGAACATGATTCTAAACTTCAAAACCAAATCAATGTACTTATGTATGTCCATATCCAACAAGTTTTGCTTGCTCAACTAAGCTGTAGAATCTGACTACTGAAAGACATCTTCTAAATCGAATTAAATACATGATGTACGGAATATATGCATCTGCTTCGCTTATTCTTACAAAACAGTCAGCAACACTTCAAATACAATAATAAAATATTATATTGTACCTGGATAGATGTAAGTATAGCTGCCACATCATATATAGGACTCCACTGATTTTGTAAAATATCCAGACAAATACTTCCATCGGCGTAAACTGACCAAATACAAAAGAAAAATTGAAGTCAGTAACCATAGTTGGTTAAGATTCAATGTGTAAGTGCCTCATACAACTTACTATTTGGATGAAACATTCGAGAAACAAATCGCACTGTCGGTGGTTTGTTTGGGTAATCCTCAGTGAACTGCAGAGTCAACTTGAACGTGCCTGAATAACTCAAATGAAAATTCATTTATGTAGATTTAGATGTTAAGATAATGATAGGAGAAATAAGCATATCCCTATGCATCAATGAATGGGGGAGAGGGTGGCGGGGGAGGAAGAAGAAACCCAACACACACACACACACACAAGTATACAACCCCTCCCCCCAAAACACATATAGAAAAAAACAAAGATCCGTTCAGCAAAGAATCTTATTCCTTAAGAGATCATACGGAGAATTCCAAACAGTTCAAGAACACAATGAAAGACTGACCAACACTTATCTTAACTAGAATGATCTGGGAAACAAGATGTATTGAGTTGATTTCATAATATACCACTACTGTTTGTGTAGTCATATTCAAAAATCTAACTTTTAGTATCAAACATATGGGAACATGGTATTAGCAGCACAAGAATATCCACACGGGTTGAATGATGCATTTCTCATGTGTTCATATCTTCATGATGCCACATAATTATGCACCTGAGCACCTCAATAAATGGAAAGAGCAGCTCTTACAGACTTAACAGCTAGATATACTTAAGTAAATGAAAATCTCTAAAAAAATTAATATTAGAAACCAATGACACAGGCAATACAATTAATTTATGCAAATCACACTAACAAATAAGCTTTTGTAAACAATGAAATCAGCACCTTAAAAAACAATTCTTACAAAGAATAACCAGACAGTAGAATATCATTTTATCTCAAAAGAAGTATAGAAAGAAACACAAACACATACAACGCACTGCTGGGTAATACAGGTTGTGTATATAAAAGAGAATTTTGAAATCCCTCAAATAGGAAACTATTCCACCATGTAAAACACCGGTTTTATAATATGGATTGCAATGTAAATGAACAAATTAAGAATAGAAAACAGAAAGAAAAAAAAAAGGCCACGCATCATGGACACTTTATCTTCAAATACAATGGAAAGTAACTAGGATTTACCGTGTACATTTCTATTGGGTGTTGAAGCAAGCAGGAAATGTATCAAAGAAATTAACATGAACATAATCCATTTGATGCATTTATACTAGTTTATTCAAATAAAAGATTCAGTGCAAGTGTTGACTCACCTCCATCCCACGGAGTATCATCAGGACTGCAATCCAAACCAGACAAGAAACCAGAAATGGCTTATCCAACCGTACTTAAACATACTTGAAAAATGAAAATGAATAGTTAAACAACATAAGAAAAGCATAAGAACAGATCTTTATGCACTTTCTCCCAGCTTACCCAAAAATAACAGCATTCCAAAGCATAATATTGTTGTCTTGGGGTGCTCCACTGATGCCTGCAGGTGGATCTTGTTGCAACCTCTTAAAATCTCTCATCAGCCTCTTCCTAGCCGGAGTCGACATCGTCACCACCTATTGATCCTGGCAATCACCAAAAACAAAAGAAAAATAAGCAAATAAATATACAAATCAACTCAGTACAAGTCTCTCCAACACCAAGGGCTTATTTTGGTGAAACCGATAACAGTTTTTTTTTCCCCTAATAGCCACTTTGGGATAATCATTTTTTACATGAATACGAAATTAACTCAAGGCAACCCAATTTTCATGAACCACCAATCACCAAATGTGTCCAAATTATATATATATATATACACACACACAAAAAGTGATACCGCAAATACAATTATATATCAAACTTGCCAGTACTTATATCACCAATTCACCACGATACAAAGAATTGAAATCAAGTTGCACACACAAGGAACATAACGTACAAAAACCAGTGCAGGACCTTGATTGTACCAAGCTCCAAATTCAACATTTACTTTAATTCAGGAAATTTGTCTAGTTCTATTTATTCCAAACTCAAATACACACACACAAAAAGTGATACCGCAAATACAATTATATATCAAACTTGCCAGTACTTATATCACCAATTCACCACGATACAAAGAATTGAAATCAAGTTGCACACACAAGGAACATAACGTACAAAAACCAGTGCAGGACCTTGATTGTACCAAGCTCCAAATTCAACATTTACTTTAATTCAGGAAATTTGTCTAGTTCTATTTATTCCAAACTCAAATACTAATGAAATCATGTTACTACTCCGGTACCAGCGCTTCCTTAATTGGAACGGGAAATCCAAAACCCCAAATCCTAATCCGTAATTGTGCCACGGATTTCCAAGAAACGAAAAGGTCCCCGAAGTTAGGGTTTTGACCGTCAAAAAATCAAACACGAAATTCAGATTATTTTCTCTCTGCGTCTCTAATCATCCACCCGACCAAACCAAATGGATGTAAAATTAAAGCAAATGAAACAATAATTCACAGCACATAGCACAAAAATCAGAAAATTCTTTGAAGTTGGTCTCACCTGGAAGTCGATGCGTAGAGAAACTCCGGTCTCAAAGAGTAAACGCTAGGGTTTTGATTCGGCTTCGCTCGTGTACGGGCGAGAAGAGCATGCAGAAGAAGTAGGCTTCTGGGAACCCAATCAGATCGAAGCCATGGGTGTAGACAAGAGAGAATCTATCAGAAGCAGAGAGGGAGAGAGAGAAAGAGAAAGGGGGAGAGAGAGGGAGAGATATTATTGTTATGTTATTGGGATGTGGTTGGGTATTGGTCTAGTCAGATTGTCCCCACTAGGCCACCGGGGATTTGGCTGGCTTTGCGCGGTTTACGTTTGTCTAGGTGCGGTTCATGACATATTGACATGTACAATGGTGGCTTTTGGACCAGGATCCCATGGAATTATAAGTGCATTTCAAATTCTGGAATTTACGGCCAGATCTCTTGAAAGAGATTAAATAATAATAAAATATTATTTAATTTTTAAATAAAAACTAAAAACCAAAATAATAAAAATATATAATTTTTCTATTTATTATTATTATTTTTTTTAATCATTTTTCTATTTATTATTATTTGGCCCTTGGGGTGATTGAGCCACCGTCAACGGCCAAACCTGAACCACATTCAAGGGCTAAACTCTTTTTTTTTTTTTTTTTGGACTTTTGGCCCTTGGGGTGGCCGAACCACTCCCAAGGCTACTATTTGGCCGAAGCTACTCCATGGCCAAACAGTGGCACTTGGGGGTGGTTCGGCCATCCTCAAAGACTAAACCCATTTTTTTTTTTTTAGGACTTTTGGGCCGTAGGGGTTATTTGGCCACTTTCAAGGGCCAAATAATAATAAATAAATAAATTATATTTTTTATTATTATGTTTTTTTTTTAAAAAAAAAAACATTAATTAATATTTTATTATTATTTATTTAGTGGGACACGTGGCATCACAGAAGAGAGCCTAACCGTGAATTATAGAATCTGGAATTCACCCCTAATTCCAGGGCCTTTTTATTTTTAATTATTTTTAATTATTTATTCAATACGGAAAAAAAAAATTGGAAGATGAGGGAATGGACTCCTAAGTCCTAATAATTAGGGGTGAATACTGATTTGGTGAGTGTTAGTATTGGCATTTTTGCTTACCGATTTATAATAGTTGGTTAAGCTAATTAATTAACTGACATCATACTGATAAGGAATAGTTTCGACTTTTTCGATTAATCAGTTAGTCGATTAATAGGTGATCGGTTAAGTCAGTTATAAGTTTTTATATTATGATTTATCAATTTCCTTGTAACTACAAAATTAGTAAATAATATGTTTTATAAATGAAAAGAAAAAGTAAATTCATGTAACATGGACCGAAATGACAACCACAAATCAGTTGGACAACACACAATAAGGAAAGTTATCAAATAAAATTCAAAATTCACTTGAGAAATGGGTTAAGTCGGTTAATTGTCGGTTAACCAATAAAAAAAATTTCTACCACCTACCAAACCGATGTTGAAACAATATTTTTATTCCACCTACCGACTGTCGAAAGTCGGTCGGTGATGATTCTGTGGCAGTCGATAAACAATTGGTAGGCAATAAACGGTTAATTTGTCCACTCCTATTAATAACAAACCCAAACAAAAGAGACCATTACCCAAAAGAAAAAAAAAATATATACAATACAATACAAAAAAACTGGTCCATTAATAATTCCAAATGAATCAAAACCAACCCGGTCCAGTCCAGAAGAACTTGAGGCTGTCCTTATGTTGACAGATAAATGTTATCCACATGTTGTCTTCCCATGTTGCCCCAAGACATTGCGTTAATGGGCCCAGAAGAACTGAAGTTGAGACTTGTGGGGGAGTCTTGTTTATCTTTTTTCCGTAATTATTTAGGCCCATAACAAAATTTGGAGATGGGGCGGGCAGGCGGGCGACCCGTTGTCGGCTTATTCCAACAACGGGTCGCCCGCCTGCCCGCCGAATATATACCGACCAAATATAAGAGTCGAGAGCCACTTGGAAAACGTGCATTTTTTTTGGCGATGATGTATTAATTGGCATGCTATCATTGAATCCAGGCCGCGTTTAATTGCATGCAATGATTTTGTTGACTTTATCTGTTGAATATATCCTATGAATCTATGTGTTGACTGTTGATATTGAAAAGGTACCTATGTGTGGGGTTGTATTCCTACAAATTTTCTGGCCAATGGCAATAATTGTAATTAAGTTTCTTTTATTTTGGTTGTTCCTTGAGCCCACACCGAAAAGGTTCAAAAGCTCAAATCTTGGTCAACAATGTAGGAAGGACAAAGTATTTCTCTAATCTCTTTAATTTGGTCTATTAAATTACAATTTAAACACGTTAATTTAATAGACTAAGTTATAAGCAACTTGGAAAAAAACTTCATTCATGAAAGAATATGAATATACCTATACGTACCCACACTTGCCATTGAACACGACTTTATGGGATATGCAACATGACAAATATTCTAGCATCTATTTTTGCCGAGTTAAATATTTCATTTATTTATTTATTTTAATTAAGAGTTGATGAAGCATGCCAACTTAGCGAAGATGTACACAAGATAAATGGCATAATGCAAAGACACGCGAAACATACAAATCTCTTGTTAATATGCTGCTCAAGAGCAAAACTACATGAGTAGATATGTAGTTCAAGCAACCTCTTCTAATTGGTGTGAGCAATATCTATATTTCCGTGGGTCGCGGTAATAATATAGAAAAACTATAAACGTGTTACAATATTTCACATTTGAACAAATGAAAATACAGTTCCGTAACGCAATTGCAACCATTTATTCTGTCAAACAAAGATTAATTCTTTTTCTAAGCTTTATGTGAACTTCATACATATATGCCGAATCTTCAACGTGTTGCATGCGTCCCACTATATATATATAAAATCTCAAAGTCAATTACTTCCACTTGCTTGCTGTCATCATCTTCATGCACAAATTTCTTCTCATACATCACTTCTGGCCAATCAAGACAATATAAACAACAACATTCTAATGAGTGGTCAAAACTCTTTGGCATTGTCTCTATTATCACCGGGAGACGTTGACGCACTCTTGGGAGCAGAAAACGGCAACGAAGGTGGTAGAAACGACATCAAACTTCCCGGCGGTGAGTTTGTTGAGTGCGTTTTGTTTAACAAGCTTGACGCACATCCACTCCCATTAGTGCCAATGATTGTGGTGAGGGCAGCTGCTAAAGCGGATTGGAAGCTGGGGTCAGCTGTGATTGCTTTTGTCGCAGCAGCAATGGTGTCTGGTAGAGGGTACTGCTGAGAAGGAGGCATGGGATTCTTCTTTTGCATGTATGACAGATAGATGTTATCCACATGTTGTCTTCCCATGTTGCCCCCCCAAGACATTGCGTTAATGGGCTGATGATGATGATCAGAAGAACTGAAGTTGAAGCTTGCGGGGGAGTAATTGTTATACCTTGGAGGATAGTTTGAAGAGAATTTGTTGAACTGAGATGAGGCGGAGGAGGAGGATGGGGTGGATGTGAGGTCAAGAGTGATTGTTGGGAATGTACATGAAGATGAGTAAGAAGGGTTGGATAGGTAGACTTGCTTTGGTTTTGAATTATCTGGTAGATAAAAGTTCAAGCCATGGAGATCGGAAGCGGTGATGGTGGTGGCAGGTCGGTCGGAGCTCGACGACGACCCTGACAAAAGCATGGAAGCAGCGGCTGAAGTGGTGGAAGCCATAGCAGTGGCTGACATCGGAAGCGGGTGGTTATGTGTTCCTTCGTAGGTGGTGATCAAGATGGACATGTCATCAGCACATCTTTGCACCTGAAATTGCATATATTGTCAATTAAAGAGAGTATCAAAATTTAATTTGGAAATGCAAAAAAAAAAAATTAATGGCTTTTGCAGCCAACTAAAATTATGTTTTATTGTCCCCAAGAGGTAGCTTAATCGGCTGGGACCACGTCTAATGAAGCAAAGGTCACTAGTTCGAATCCTCCCTCCCACTCTACGGATATGTTAAAAAAAAATAAAAATTATGTTTTATTTGTTCCTAAAAAATTATCTAAATGAATGTCATATTAGTCAATCATATTATTCAAGTACACATCATGACATTTTTTCAAACCAAAATTAAAAATACTTTCACTTTTCTATGTTTTCTATAAACTTTTTTTTAGTATTTGTCCGCTATGATTTTTTTTTTTAATTTTTTTGAGGAATTGTGACAACTTCATTAATATCAAATAGGAATTACAGGTTTCTCAGAAACAATGAGTTCCTGGATACAAGTAGATGGATTAGAAAACGTTTTGATGTGATATGTATATAAGAGATAACTATTTTTTGTGGGATTCACATTTAGAAAGTCTTGTGTTTTGAATATGCTAATAATTTTGAAAAAATAAAAGATGTAATTAAGTGTTTTAAAAACCTTTATTTGTTTTCATAACCGTTACCAAACTAGATGTAATGATCAGTAAGTAATTAATGCTACTATTTACACTAATTCATCACACATATTCTACATGGATCGACATTACTTGTTTTAAGTGAGTTTTTCATTTTTCGTTAGTACTTCAAAAATAAAAAACAAAATTCAACAAATTAATGTGAAATGACTGTTTTATAAGTATGAGGTGTACATAATTTGTCACACAAAATTTTGAAGTTATAAATTTGAAATTTGAATAATTTCTCAAAGACAAAACATGCATATACCGATATACTTTAAACTATAAATTTAAGTACCTGTTTTCTTACTGGGCATGAGGGTGCAACAGTACAACGATAGTATGCTCGAGGGCATGGGTTTCCTTTGGCAATCTTTTGTCCATATTTCCTCCATTGGCATCCATCATTCATCTGAATATATATAAAAAGTTCAAAAAACACATGTTATTGATCTTATGAATGAATAATATTATAGATCATAACTTTGTTTTAATTCATATTAATTTAGAATAAGCTTCAAATTTCATGCATGGATGATATTTAAATACTTACTGTTGGAGTATCACATCGAGCCCTCACAGAAACCCTAGCTTTCTTCACCGGATTTTGCTGTGAAACCTCATCATCGCCAATACTTCTCATCGTCTTCAGAGCTCTACCAGCAGTTTCATCCTTTGTTTCTTCAGAAGTACTGTTAAAAGGGCTTGGATTCCTCAAAGATTCACTTAATTCTCTTGATTTAGACAAATCGAATTTGCAGTCCAGTCCAAGACTCAAGCCTTCTTTAGCTGCTTGTTCATCATGATCATCATCTTTCAATTGGGTAGAAGAAACTATCATATTCTTTTCCTCCTTTTTTGTGTCACTTGGAAGTCTTCCAAGGCTAAGGGAAACATTAAACTCCGGTTCTTCAATTTCTTGATGCTTGTTTCTCCCTTCTTGTTGAACAATGTCATAGAATCGCATTTGGAGGGTCTGGTAATCCTTCACCATTCGATCTAAATGCTTCTTTAGTCTTTGATTTTCTTCTCTCACCTCACCCATTTCTGCTCTAGCAGATTGAATCTGACCATCATATATATATAGAATTATAGTCTGATTTATTATTCATCCTCTCTTACATATAAAAAAAAAAAAATAGAATTAAAAAAAAAAAATTTAACAAATCATGATAAGACTTCTAATTTACCTTTTCCTTTTGGCTTGAAGAAGATATTATTGAGTCAGGTACTCCTGAAGATCTTCCCATATTAGTCAACGGTGTCACCTGTCGGAGCATCATCATGGTTAGAAGAAATCCATCAAAATAAACAATCATGTATATATATATATATATATATATATATATATATATATATGTGTGTGGTGAATATGGATTCATATAACTAGGGTTTTTCGAAAGCTATTTGAAATTATTTCATTTTTATATTCATAATTATTATATATAGAAGAAACACAAATTCATATGAATTGAATTCTGACCAAATAGGAGTAAAAAAGCTTAATTAATCCAAGGATCCATTGATGAGAAGGCCGTAGATCCATTAATCATACTTGGAAATTTGATTTATTTAGAAATGAGAAGAACTCTAGGTTATATATATACTATAATAAAATAGAGCTACTTATAATCATAAACCAATTGAAGAAAATCCTGCTTGATGCAGCTTAAACCCTTTTCTTTATAGGTCAATCAATATATTGGATCGAAAAAATCAGAAAAGAAGAGAAGAAGAAATTAAAAATATCTAAAATCAAATTAATCCACAATAAAATTTCCAAGAAAAGAAGAAGAAGAAATTAAGCTCCACCTTGATGACTGCTGTCTCTTCTTTAGTACTGCATCCTTCTTCATATCCTTTCTCCTCCTTGAGCACTACTCCACCTCCATGACCAGATCCTTCATTAGCAGCAGCCTCCATAGCTCTCCTTATCCTTTAGTTTTTTCTTCAAACTTCTCTGGGTAGGTCTCAGCTTGCTCTCCTCTTCTTTTATACAGGCAGCATGAAGTATTTGACCCCGTTTAGAAAGAAGAAAGCTAAGATTTTCACACTGATCCAACGCGGACAAAAGGGTACCACTGATCCCATCCAATTGCCCTTAAAGAAAGAGTTGAACTTATATTAAATATATTCATAAAATACAAGAATTCAACTTCAAACGTTAGAGATTATAACATGTCAGAGAGAGAGAGAGAGGCAGAGACAGAGAGAGAGAGAGAGGCAGAGACAGAGAGAGAGAGAGAGAGAGAGAGAGAAAATGAGGGGAGAGCTTTAAGCCGCAATGTTCGGACCCCACGTAATACTACTACTCCCATCGTTGAAGTTTCGTACATGACAAAAGTCACAAGGGGATTGGTTCGTGGTCAAAGTTTCGCCACCGTCGTGTTACCACCGGTGACCGGATCGGAGATTTTTTTCTTTTTGTAGGGTCAGTTTAACATGGGTAGGGGGTTTCCTCGTAAGAAGATTGAGGTCAAACTAAATTACCCAAAAGGAAAATAAAAACATTAAGGTCAAACAATTGGGCCATAGGTTTCAGAGTAGTTGCTCATTGGTCCATGCATTCGACTTTATTCACGTTCAATCTCAAGCTTCCTGTGTGCTACTACTGGCCTCCTTGCGCAAATTGTCTGCTATCAACATCACTAAATCATGTAAATATGTGATTTTTTTGAAAACTTACAATTTTAAAGGTTAAATTGAGATTTTAAATGCCAAATTGCAATTTTATCAAACGCGTAATAATGTTACTAAGCGTTCTACTCGACTAATGTTAAAAGGAGGACTAGAATTCTTCTTAAGTCTTCATAAATATGATGTAACTTTTAAAATCACTCACCATTAAATTTAAAATGATTATTATTGAATTTTAATCTACGAATGATTTTAAAATTCACAACACATTTGAGGGGACTCTAGCTAGTCCTCATTCTAGCAGCATTAGTCGTTCTACTCTATGCATGCAATTATTTTACAACTTTTTTTATAATATCTAACACGTGTTAATATGCGATTAGAGACACATTAATTAGCCACTAAAAGAAAATTTGAACATCCTTCAATTAGATTATATGTCAAAAGTTGTAAAAAAGTTAGAAGTCTAGTATTTTCCTTCCTTGAAATTAGGTTAGAGGAAATTCTTCAATCAAATCTATTAAATTGACATATATTTGTACTTTTATTTACATTTTTAGTAAGATTATCAGAGTATGTGACTCTCACATACTCTAAAGATATATATCAATTTAATAGACTAAAATAATAGAGAAAATTTCACCAAACTCAATTTAAAAGAAAGTTTATCCTCAAATATTGATGAGCATAACACATGTATTGAGCTGACTTTGAAGATTCTTTGAAAGAGAAAAATACGAATGTTGTTTTCTAAGGATGGTTGGTCCTATACGATCTCTAGTCAAGTGATAAGGTCTTATACACTGATCAAGCCCTGTCATTTCAATGAGAGTGATTTCAATTTAATAGACTAAAATAATAGAGAAAATTTCACCAAACTCAATTTAAAAGAAAAGTTTATCCTCAAATTTTGATGAGCATAACATATGTATTGAGCTGACTTTGATGATTTTTTGAAAGAGAAAAATACAAATGTTGTTTTCTAAGGATGGTTGGTCCTATATGATCTCTAGTCAAGTGATAAGATCCTATACATTGATCGAGCCCTGTCGTTTCAATGAGAGTGATATATATCTATATCTCACATGTTTTATTGTAAATCTCCAATAAAACTCTACCTACCTGTTTCCAGCAATATAATTAAGATTCATATATACCATAATTTTTATAAAAATTATATCCACGTATATGCCATAATTGGAGAAATTTCCAACAGGAGGAGCTATACTGATCAGTATGTTTTATATATGGTGGCAGTAACACTACAGTCACATCTTTGAGTTAGGTGGTGATAATTAACGGATTTTTCAAGTTAAATAATAGGAAGTAAGGATGATTAAATAATATATAATTGAAAATGAATACAAATATATATACAATAGAGAAGTTGATTGAAAAAAATCTTAATTTTATATAGTTTGACTAACCATATATAAAAGTGAAAGTCATTGTTATTTTCCAATCCAGGTGGGATATCAGCATCCAGATCTTGACAAAGAACCTTATCGAACGATCGATCGATCTCAGTTTACTGTAAAGAAAGAGAGAAATGCAGAAAAGTACAAAGCCACCAAAATTGGCTTTTCACAAGGATTAATATTATTTCTTCAATCCCAGTAAGTTAAAATTTTAAATTGCAAGGACTAATTAAGTAATTTGTAGATCAGCTGAAGTTGCTCATAATAATGGTTATATAGAGTATGACGTGGTTGGATATATATGTCGGATGGGAGGGTAAAACTAGAAAATGAAGAGGAAAAATTTGACAGTATTAATTCGTAGTATTATATTAGTTATATGGATCTGCAACCTAGCTCTCATAGTCTCATGTATAATTAATTAATAAATTATCATTGCAATCTCAGCACAACTAGCTAATTAGGAAATAATTGAAAACTTCCATGCATATCTCTGCCATAAATTGAAAAACTTACTGATTCAATTCTGAGCGCAAGACTTGGCATTTATTTTATATATATATATAATCTCACGAGCCTACCTCAAGATTCAGTCTATCCAAAGCACGTAGTAATCTAACGTGGAACATGTACAACGATGAAACAAGAGGGGGTAACAAATTCATATTCGATGCCGAGTTGTATCATGTTGAAGCATAGGTATCAAATTATATAAGTAAATCATAATTGATCAACTAATCATTTAATTAAAATGGTCAAATCGATCCCCTAGTCTTATCCTGCTAGTTTCACGTTAAATTATTGAATCGTGTAAAAAATTGTTAGGCTTTAAAGGGCAATTTAGGGCATCCCATTAGATTTAAAAATTTTTCTTATTTATTCTTATGATTTCAGGTGCTTAATTACGGTATATGTACGTAGTATCATATATACCAAAGTCTTGATCCCAGTGTGTATATACATATGTGTACATGTGCATATATTTAATTAGAATTATATTAATTTATATATACACACATATAGTACTCCTCTCTCTCTCTCTCTCTCTCTCTCTCTATATATATATATATATAGCATCAATTACTTTGAGACTCGTCTGGCCTCTAATGAGAAAGATCTGCAGAAATTAAGCATATGGTATATTGGAAAAGCAGCAGTGAAACTATTTTACTAGCTAGGGAGGAAAATAACGTTAATATATGATCACTTTGTTAACACAATTTCCCTCTCTAATAAAATGATTTTGACTTTGTTAACACAATTTAGTGGAATATGAATTTCTATCATTTCGAAGTCAATCGGCAACATTATTTGACTATTAATTGTCATATGAGTTAAAATTTCTATCATTATCATATACTATAACATTAATATATAGGTGCACCGCTTTCCTGTTCTACTTGGATTTAAAAAACAGTAACAGCCTTATATTTAGGGAAAGGTAAGAAGAAAAAATAAGACGTTGAAAGAGTCAGCAGGTCTCCCCATGGCCATATATATGGCAAATGTGAAGGTCAGCTTTCAATTTTCGACGTTTTTGTCAAGTAGAACCCACTTGTGAATGCAAAACCGATAAGATTTTGACCTAGCTACTTTTATTCTTATACACACAACCTTTGAGATTCCGTTTTACATTCCTTGGACTCTCTCTCTCTCTCTCTCTCTCCATTCCAAACTAGGGTTTTTTTTTTTTTTCCTGAATTATTCCAAAATATATAGAAGTTTCATAGCTATTAATTACCTTTAATTTTTTTTTTATTTGTTAAATTTGAAGTCACTTTTCTTATTAGTATATCTAAGAATATTTCAAAAATATATATTTTATTTATTTTGGTTCAGCAAAATGAGTTTTATTTATGAACTCCCAACTCCCATATATATATATTATGATTTCCACAGGAGAGACAAAGAGAGAGCTGGTGGGCATGCGCAAACACATTACATTGATTAGGGTCATGATTCTAAGAACGTCGGCGTGCATGACTGTTCATGCACGCCAGGCTTCTTTCTTTCTTTTTTTTTTTATTTTTAAATAATTAAAATAATTAAAATATTAAAATTTAATTATTTTAAAATAATATTCTTTCTTCTTTCTTCTCTGTACTTCATTCTTACTTGTGATACATGATAAGCATTAATTAATTATCTTAGTCTACCACATGTAGGATATATATTAATATTTTGACTAGAGTCTACCACATGTAGGATATATATTAATATTTTGACTAGTTTATTTCTAATTGTGATCTAGAGAAATTGGTTATTTTTAAAGGGAAGAGTTAAGAAAAATTAATTGTTTCCAACCAGTCATACAAGCTTCATTAAAAGAGTTGGAAAAACAACTCAAATCAATAATTATAGCAGCCATAATGCATTGAAACAGGATCCTATTTCCTTTCCATTTCTATTATTTCATGGATAGATTTTAGATTTTTTTTTTTTTTTTTTTTTTAACATTTAATGGTGTACTTTTATTTTAAAATTGTGATACGTGTTTTATTTAAGTAAGTGTTACTCTATCGAGATCTGTTAAGTCAGTTGACGGAATTTGGCTGTAGGGACTAAATTATTTTTTTAGCAGGTTTTATGAATCTCTGAGTTCATTTTGATACCACAATGAGCTAATTGCAAATCCGGTAAACCACAATGACTGATTTTAATTTTTTTTCAAAAAAAAAAAAAGTAATAATAATCCAATAACTGATAAACACTACCACATCAGCCTAGTAGAATAAGAATTGATAGGTTTATTAGTTTAAGTCATTTCCATTCAATATATAATTTATAAATTCTTACTGAAAAGCTTGGCATGAAAAGCAAGACTTTACTATATCCTTGCATGAAAATCTTGTAAAATAATTAAAGAACGAATAAGATAAAGAAAGAAGTTTTATTTATGAATTTGTTCATATACACCGTATTTATACACAAAGCTAGGGAGACGACAAATCCCGTAATTCTACATATATATTTGGATTTAAGGATAATTCCATTCTCGTTTTTGGGGTCGGGGGATATTTGTCATTTTATAAGCGATTCTAGAGAACTTCATTTGCAACTTTATTAGTCTTTTTGGAGTGATAGCGTGGACGTGAATATATAGCCTTTTTTTTTAAAGTCATTACAAATAGTATTAAAACTAGGTTGTAACGACTATTGAGAAGATGATTAGTCCATATAAATAAGTAGATTATAAAAAAGCTTATGAATACTAAGTCTCGTATTATTTCTTTAAAAATACACATTCAAGTGCAAGTACAGCCTATTTCCACAAACTGGTCGTTGTATTCAATGGAAAACATTAAGAATTTCAAATTGGTGTAATGCAATGCTATTTGGATTAAGAAAATAATAAATCCAAGTCAATGCGTAGATCTTAGAAATTAAACGAACCATTAATTACTAAACGCGTGAATGTGCACCGTATCTGGATTTTTTTTTTTTTTTAAGGAAAAGTCAATCTGGACAAAAGCTTCCCACTAGATATTGTTTTGTTTGCATTGAAGTTTAATAATTATAAGATAATATGTAATGCAAGCTTGATCTTAATTGTCAACGGGTATCGATATTAATTTCATACACTTTGAAGAATATGTATTTTATGTAGATTCAGATCTCTAATAATTAGTTGTCTAAATTGCTAGTAATTTTAGTATGTAATACATTGTAAGATGCTAGTCTATATGAAATTTACGTGTCCAAATGAATTTTGAACTGTCTAACCATATATTAGGATAGACAGTTCTCATGTGAACTTTTTTATATATGTTGTTCAAATTGTTAGCGAGCTGAATAGCTAATTGTTGGTAATCTTTATCCATATTTCAATTCGTAGCACCGGCCAAGTCATCGATATTCAATACCATATCTACAGGAAATATTGAAAATGAGAATAAAATAGAAACACAAACTTTCTAAATATGTAATTAAAGATAAATTACTTGGCTTTGTTCTTATACAATAATAGTTTCTTGACAATTTTGCTAGGGAATATGTTGTATTTGGATGGTGTTGATACCACCAAGGGTGGATTTGTCTCTCATACGACAAAAAACAAAAGAAGTCTTTCTGAATATAACACTATTTTTTGTTGTCAATCATTGAAGAATCTCTAATATTAAAAAATCTTACACCTATAATGGGTTGAACCCTTAGACTCCTCCTCAAATGAGAGGAGACTATTGTTGAACTTTAAGCCTTTTATTAGTTTTTTTTTTTGGTTGCTTCAAAGGCAGTAGCTTCAATGGCCTTACAATATCTGGGGAATTCACTCCTTAGATAGGCTTTTTCTTTTAGGTAAAATAGTTAATAACAACAAATGAATTGATTTTTCTTAAGAATAAGCATAAGTTCTTTGGAATATGCTCAATATTTCGTTTGTTTTTGTTATATTTAGCGGTGTATGTGGTATTAAGTCATTTAAAATTTTAAATAATGTGACAACATAAACGTCAATAGTAACATATACACTATTAGATACGTGAAAGACACAAATTTCCTCAAAATTAAATTAAAATAAATCTATAAAATTGTCATGTATTACTTAATACTTGAAAAACATACGATTTGTTATTATTCAATGGAAAATGTTAAGCTTACAAACACATTTTACAAAAAAACTTTTATAAAGTAATGTGACACAATATAATTGGATATGAGATAAATTCAAATTTTGAGAAACTCAATCATGTTGTGCCACATCAGTTTGTAAAAGTTTTTTTGTAAAATATATTTGTAAGCCTAGCATTCTTCTTATTCAATTATGTCCTCTTTGGTCGGAAGTCTGAACGAGAAAGAGCAATGCATTACCATTTGGGCCTCAAGTGAAGTTTAAGCCCCATAAAATGGGCTTTACCTTAGCAAATATTAAGGGGGTGTTTGGCAAATGGGATGAACTAAACACTGTAGTTGATGTAGATTGATGTGAAAAAAAGTAAGAATGTTTGGTATAAAAAAATGAAAAAGTGGTATGAAAAAGTGAAAAAGTTTTGTTTTGTAGTTATTTTTTTATTTGAATAATAATAAAAAAGTGAATGATTTGATATTAAAAGTGAAAAAGTTAGAATGTTTTGATGTTGATTTTTTTGGGAAATGGTGATGAGTTGCCCACTTATTGCACGTTCAGCTGCGTTGTCAGTGACTCAGTGCCACGCTTGCCTACTATAATCCCCAGTCAAACACCACCATGAAACCAAGGTGTATGATGTATAATGGATCCCATCCACGTCCGCTAGATTAGTGGAAAATATCATGGTCAGAGTTGAACTCCCCAAATTCTAGCTTAAAAAAAAAAAATCTTTCTGATCGAGCATATAGATAAAATGGATCTGACGATTATTCCAAGGATATTTTCTAGCTGAGAACAAAAAAATGTCTCTGAATTTTTCTACAAAAACGGACAAATCTTATCCTTTCATGACTATTCATTAATTCGGTCTATAATAATGGATAATGACTTTTTTTAATTAACCGTCTCAATTACGTGCAATTCCAATACTCTTTTAGGAAAGAGATTGCAGGATTTAGCTGCCTGAAATAAGTGAATCTCGTTGATTAACGTTTGATCATCAATGAGAGTACTGAGAACAAAAGGTCCTGTGCACATGGGATAACACTCACAGAATTCCTACAAGGCATTATTGGGATTCGACGTGGCAGCGCAGTCTAAAAGCTGAAACAACCAACATTTAGATGATAAGGCCATCTCCGAACTGACTCTTTCCATGTGTTTGATGGGCATGGTTTCGATTTTCTAGGTAACAGGAAGATGCAACCTTAAAAAATTGATTTAACATTATCATCATCTGACTAAGGTTTTCTGAGGTTGAAGGGACCTTTAAATTGGGACAGAACCCAGTCCATTCAGTGAACTATCACGCACAATGAATAGGTTTCTAGTCTGCAGAGAAATGAGAGTCGGAGCTCCCCAGAAGGTTGTCAGTTGGTTGGGTTCTTTCAATCTCGTAAGGTATTTTAGTGTGTTTTCTGCCAAAGTTACCGCTTTTCAGTTTGTGGGTTTGTTGGAAATGATGGGCATATTTCTGGGTTTGTGTTGCTTTTGAAAATAATTTGTCATTTCTGAGTGTTAGGTTTGTTTTTTTTTTAGCTTGATTTTTGCACTTTGTGGTGCAATGAAGTCATGGATTCTGCATTCATTTCTATGTTTCAGTCAGAGATGCATATGTTTGGTTGCTTATGTGATGGTTGAGATTTATATATTGTAATCTAGAAGAATGCACTACTTCAAAATGCTTGTCATAGACTGACTGTTGTAGCAGATCCCAAATAGTTGGTACGAGGCATTTTTTCGAAGTAGCAGGGTTGGCTGTTGATAATTTCGGCAACCTTAGTGGTCTTTGTAAGTGGGACGGGTTTAGTCTGTGCTGTTTCAACTATTTATGTTGTAAATGATTGCATTTGGAGTCAGTTTACAAGACAGCTTTGGAAGTGCTCTTCTGCCTCTACTATTTTCAAGCCAATCTATTAAGTAAAGCTGTCATGCATACATACTCCTAATGAATTTCTAAGGGTAATATAGGGATCTGTACTTGATAATTCTTCCTTGGACGCTCTTCTAATATTTGAAAAGATATGCTAGTAATGTGGAGGTTCGATTATAGAATCATGCTATTTGTTCCAAGTATCTGAAGTTGATTTACATGCCACTTTGTATGTATTACTTATAGTGGTTTCCCTAATAAAACTCTACTTTTTCAATTTCTCTTTAGCAGATCTATTCATTCTATACCCTTTGCTACTGTAGACGTTGAAGAAATATCAGGTTCTCAACCTGCTGAAGTTCATAACTTGGGTAGGTACTGGAACTTTAGCAGCATGTGTTACTGATAATCAGTTCTTTTTTTACCCCTTCAAATTAAAAGTAAAACGTGTGAAATGTCAATCAATTATTCTCCCCCATCCCACCCCCAAAAGAAAAGAAAAAAGTTGTTGCATCTACTGCTTAACCACGTTGAACCAAGCCAAAGCTTAACGTCAAGGCAACTACAATAATTGAGTTTTGTTCATCATATCTTAGTTACTGGATTCAAGGTCGACTCTGAACCTGTCTTCAGTATAAGTCCACATGACCTTGCATTTTGAACATAGAATGTCTCCACCTTTAGTGCAGGGAAAATGGAAAGGATCTTCAAGTTGGAATACGCTTTTGGATCCTTTAAATGGAGAGCCATTCATTAAAGTTGCTGAGGTAGATGAAACAGGCGTTCAGGTATGTTTTTAAAATTTTAAACTTAGGTCCTTGTGTTTCATTCTGTCATCTTTCAACTTTCCTTCTCTCATGAATGCAATAATTTTAAACTTTCAAATGCTTGCTTGTGTCTGCCTTTTTGCATCTAAATCATTTTTTTTTCTCTCCAAACTGTTGAATTGCTTAGCCATTTATAGAGAGCTTGTCCAAGTGTCCGAAGCATGGTCTACACAATCCCTTTAAAGAACCAGAGAGGTTTGTGTTACTCATCCTATCTCTCTGTTTCTTTATTTCTTCTTCTTCTTCTCTCTCTCTCTCTCTCTTCTATTTTCTTCCTGTTGCTTATTAATTTCTATCAGAGATAGCATCGCCAAGGATATCATGATTCTGTTTCCTTAAAAGAGGACCTTAATCACAATGTTTTATCAAATTAAAACAACTGATGAGAAGGCATCTTTTGCAGGTATCTTTTGTTTGGAGACATATCTGCAAAGGCAGCCCACATGCTTTCCCTTCCAAAGGTAGTGTATTGTAAGCAAAAGTTATTTATCTTCTTCTTTTTTTCTTTTTTTTTTTTTTTTTTTCACTTATTTGAATTATGTAACTCTATTAAGGTTATGCTATGTCAAATATATTAATTCCAGTTGTTTTTCTAAAGGACTGGATCATTATTATCACATTAATTTTTGATTCATATGACTTTCAGGTTTCTGATTTCTTCACGAGGTTAATACAGAGAGTTTCTCCAAAGAGTTACCAGCAGGCTCTTGGTGAAGTTGTTGTTACTCAAAAATTTCTAGAAAATTTCTCTGGTGATCAGGTACATCAACATGAAATTATTTGAGTGTTGTAGAGGGAAAATGGCGTTCTTTCGTGTTGATAACCTGTAACTGACAATCTTCCAACTGGTCTTCTCATCCTAATAGATACAACAATGATCTAATTACTCCTATGTTATGCTGCATTTATGATCAGCTTCTGGAAGAAATACCCTAGACATAATTTTGCTTTCCAATCTTTCTGTAATAGACTGTCATTTTCTGCTATAGTTTCTCTAGTAAAGTTGCCGAAGAAGTTCTTTACAATTTCTATTGACAAATTTGGTAGGTTCGTTTCCTTGCAAGGTCTTTTGCAGTACCTGGAAATCATCTCGGACAGCAAAGTCATGGTTTTCGTTGGCCTTATGGTCCTGTAAGTTGCTCCTTCTAAATATGAATGACACTAATAGAAACTATAGTATGAAGACCTTCATCAATTGTATTTCAAAAATCATTTAAACATGGGGCAATCAAATTATGAAGGGAAAAATTGAGAAATTTACTTCACAGTAGCTTGTTCACCCTTCCTTCAATGATGGATGAACAGTGACAAGCGATTAGAAGAGAACAGAGGGAAGGACTGTGTTAAAGGAGTCTTTACAGTATAATTAAAATATGTTTCTAGGCTCTTTTTATGTTTATTGGAGCTCTTCATTAATTTCCTTAGATCTGAGACAATACAATGCACT
>NC_081543.1:2762425-2797810 GCF_901000735.1 Corylus avellana
AGTAATTTTAGTATGTAATACATTGTAAGATGCCAGTCTATATGAAATTTACGTGTCCAAATGAATTTTGAACTGTCTAACCATATATTAGGATAGACAGTTCTCATGTGAACTTTTTTATATATGTTGTTCAAATTGTTAGCGAGCTGAATAGCTAATTGTTGGTAATCTTTATCCATATTTCAATTTGTAGCACCGGCCAAGTCATCGACATTCAATACCATATCTACAGGAAATATTGAAAATGAGAATAAAATAGAAACACAAACTTTCTAAATATGTAATTAAAGATAAATTACTTGGCTTTGTTCTTATACAATAATAGTTTCTAGACAATTTTGCTAGAGAATATGTTGTATTTGGATGGTGTTGATACCACCAAGGGTGGATTTGTCTCTCATACGACAAAAAACAAAAGAAGTCTTTCTGAATATAACAATATTTTTTGTTGTCAATCATTGAAGAATCTCTAATATTAAAAAATCTTACACCTATAATGGGTTGAACCCTTAGTCTCCTCCTCAAATGAGAGGAGACTATTGTTGAACTTTAAGCCTTTATTAGTTTTTTTTTTTTGGTTGCTTCAAAGGCAGTAGCTTCAATGGCCTTACAATATCTGGGGAATTCACTCCTTAGATAGGCTTTTTCTTTTAGGTAAAATAGTTAATAACAACAAATGAATTGATTTTTCTTAAGAATAAGCATAAGTTCTTTGGAATATGCTCAATATTTCATTTGTTTTTGTTATATTTAGCGGTGTATGTTGTATTAAGTCATTTAAAATTTTAAATAATGTGACAACATAAACGTCAATAGTAACATATACACTATTAGATACGTGAAAGACACAAATTTCCTCAAAATTAAATTAAAATAAATCTATAAAATTGTCATGTATTACTTAATACTTGAAAAACATACGATTTGTTATTATTCAATGGAAAATGTTAGGCTTACAAACACATTTTACAAAAAAACTTTTATAAAGTGATGTAACACAATATAATTGGATATTAGATAAATTCAAATTTTGAGAAACTCAATCATGTTGTGCCACATCAGTTTGTAAAAGTTTTTTTGTAAAATATGTTTGTAAGCCTAACATTCTTCTTATTCAATTATGTCCTCTTTGGTCGGAAGTCCGAACGAGAAAGAGCAATGCATTACCATTTGGGCCTCAAGTGAAGTTTAAGCCCCATAAAATGGGCTTTACCTTAGGAAATATTAAGGGGGTGTTTGGCAAATGGGATGACCTAAACACTGTAGTTGATGTAGATTGATGTGAAAAAAAAGTAAGAATGTTTGGTATAAAAAAAATGAAAAAGTGGTATGAAAAAAGTGAAAAAGTTTTGTTTTGTAGTGATTTTTTTATTTGAATAATAATAAAAAGTGAATGATTTGATATTAAAAGTGAAAAAGTTAGAATGTTTTGATGTTGATTTTTTTGGGAAATGGTGATGAACAGTATTTGGCCCATCCCCATCCCCATCCCCATTAAGAGGGTGTTTGGCAAATGGGATGGCCTAAACACTGTAGTTGATGTAGATTGATGTGAAAAAAAGTAAGAATGTTTGGTATAAAAAAAATGAAAAAGTGGTATGAAAAAGTGAAAAAGTTTTATTTTGTAGTGATTTTTTTATTTGAATAATAATAAAAAGTGAATGATTTGATATTAGAAGTGAAAAAGTTAGAATGTTTTGATGTTGATTTTTTTAGAAAATGGTGATGAACAGTGTTTGGGCCAACCCCATCGCGGTTACCAAACAAAGCCTAAAAGCCTAATGTGTCAAAAACCCACCCTATAGCCCACTTATAGCACGTTCAGCTGCGTTGTCAGTGACTCAGTGCCACGCTTGCCTACTATAATCCCCAGTCAAACACCACCATGAAACCAAGGTGTATGATGTATAATGGATCCCATCCACGTCCGCTAGATTAGTGGAAAATATCATGGTCAGAGTTGAACTCCCCAAATTCTAGCTTAAAAAAAAAAAAATCTTTCTGATCGAGCATAGATAAAATGGATCTGACGATTATTCCAAGGATATTTTCTAGCTGAGAACAAAAAAATGTCTCTGAATTTTTCTACAAAAACGGACAAATCTTATCCTTTCATGACTATTCATTAATTCGGTCTATAATAATGGATAATGACTTTTTTTAATTAACCGTCTCAATTACGTGCAATTCCAATACTCTTATAGGAAAGAGATTGCAGGATGGAGCTGCCTGAAATAAGTGAATCTCATTGATTAACGTTTGATCATCAATGAGAGTACTGAGAACAAAAGGTCCTGTGCACATGGGATAACACTCTCAGAATTCCTACAAGGCATTATTGGGATTCGACGTGGCAGCGCAGTCTAAAAGCTGAAAGAACCAACATTTAGATGATAAGGCCATCTCCGAACTGACTCTTTCCATGTGTTTGATGGGCATGGTTTCGATTTTCTAGGTAACAGGAAGATGCAACCTTAAAAAATTGATTTAACATTATCATCATCTGATTAAGGTTTTCTGAGGTTGAAGGGACCTTTAAATTGGGACAGAACCCAGTCCATTCAGTGAACTATCACGCACAATGAATAGGTTTCTAGTCTGCAGAGGAATGAGAGTCGGAGCTCCCCAGAAGGTTGTCAGTTGGTTGGGTTCTTTCAATCTCGTGAGGTATTTTAGTGTGTTTTCTGCCAAAGTTACCGCTCTTCAGTTTGTGGGTTTGTTGGAAATGATGGGCATATTTCTGGGTTTGTGTTGCTTTTGAAAATAATTTGTCATTTCTGAGTGTTAGGTTTGTTTTTTTTTTTAAGCTTGATTTTTGCACTTTGTGGTGCAATGAAGTCATGGATTCTGCATTCATTTCTATGTTTCAGTCAGAGATGCATATGTTTGGTTGCTCATGTGATGGTTGAGATTTATATATTGTAATCTAGAAGAATGCACTACTTCAAAATGCTTGTCATAGACTGACTGTTGTAGCAGATCCCAAATAGTTGGTACGAGGCATTTTTCGAAGTAGCAGGGTTGGCTGTTGATAATTTCGGCAACCTTAGTGGTCTTTGTAAGTGGGTCGGGTTTAGTCTGTGCTGTTTCAACTATTTATGTTGTAAATGATTGCATTTGGAGTCAGTTTACAAGACAGCTTTGGAAGTGCTCTTCTTCCTCTACTATTTTCAAGCCAATCTATTAAGTAAAGCTGTCATGCATACATACTCCTAATGAATTTCTAAGGGTAATATAGGGATCTGCACTTGATAATTCTTCCTTGGACGCTCTTGTAATATTTGAAAAGATATGCTAGTAATGTGGAGGTTCGATTATAGAATCATGCTATTTGTTCCAAGTATCTGAAGTTGATTTACATGCCACTTTGTATGTATTACTTATAGTGGTTTCCCTAATAAAACTCTACTTTTTCAATTTCTCTTTAGCAGATCTATTCATTCTATACCCTTTGCTACTGTAGACGTTGAAGAAATATCAGGTTCTCAACCTGCTGAAGTTCATAACTTGGGTAGGTACTGGAACTTTAGCAGCATGTGTTACTGATAATCAGGATGTTAATTCTTTTTTTACCCCTTCAAATTAAAAGTAAAACGTGTGAAATGTCAATCAATTATTCTCCCCCATCCCACCCCCAAAGAAAAGAAAAAAGTTGTTGCATCTACTGCTTAACCACGTTCAACCAAGCCAAAGCTTAACGTCAAGGCAACTACAATAATTGAGTTTTGTTCATCATATCTTAGTTACTGGATTCAAGGTCGACTCTGAACCTGTCTTCAGTATAAATCCACATGACCTTGCATTTTGAACATAGAATGTCTCCACCTTTAGTGCAGGGAAAATGGAAAGGATCTTCAAGTTGGAATACGCTTTTGGATCCTTTAAATGGAGAGCCATTCATTAAAGTTGCTGAGGTAGATGAAACAGGCGTTCAGGTATGTTTTTAAAATTTTAAACTTAGGTCCTTGTGTTTCATTCTGTCATCTTTCAACTTTCCTTCTCTCATGAATGCAATAATTTTAAACTTTCAAATGCTTGCTTGTGTCTGCCTTTTTGCATCTAAATCATTTTTTTTTCTCTCCAAACTGTTGAATTGCTTAGCCATTTATAGAGAGCTTGTCCAAGTGTCCGAAGCATGGTCTACACAATCCCTTTAAAGAACCAGAGAGGTTTGTGTTACTCATCCTATCTCTCTGTTTCTTTATTTCTTCTTCTCTCTCTCTCTCTCTCTCTCTTCTATTTTCTTCCTGTTGCTTATTAATTTCTATCAGAGATAGCATCGCCAAGGATATCATGATTCTGTTTCCTTAAAAGAGGACCTTAATCACAATGTTTTATCAAATTAAAACAACTGATGAGAAGGCATCTTTTGCAGGTATCTTTTGTTTGGAGACATATCTGCAAAGGCAGCCCACATGCTTTCCCTTCCAAAGGTAGTGTATTGTAAGCAAAAGTTATTTATCTTCTTCTTTTTTTCTTTTTTTTTTTTTTTTTTTCACTTATTTGAATTATGTAACTCTATTAAGGTTATGCTATGTCAAATATATTAATTCCAGTTGTTTTTCTAAAGGACTGGATCATTATTATCACATTAATTTTTGATTCATATGACTTTCAGGTTTCTGATTTCTTCACGAGGTTAATACAGAGAGTTTCTCCAAAGAGTTACCAGCAGGCTCTTGGTGAAGTTGTTGTTACTCAAAAATTTCTAGAAAATTTCTCTGGTGATCAGGTACATCAACATGAAATTATTTGAGTGTTGTAGAGGGAAAATGGCGTTCTTTCGTGTTGATAACCTGTAACTGACAATCTTCCAACTGGTCTTCTCATCCTAATAGATACAACAATGATCTAATTACTCCTATGTTATGCTGCATTTATGATCAGCTTCTGGAAGAAATACCCTAGACATAATTTTGCTTTCCAATCTTTCTGTAATAGACTGTCATTTTCTGCTATAGTTTCTCTAGTAAAGTTGCCGAAGAAGTTCTTTACAATTTCTATTGACAAATTTGGTAGGTTCGTTTCCTTGCAAGGTCTTTTGCAGTACCTGGAAATCATCTCGGACAGCAAAGTCATGGTTTTCGTTGGCCTTATGGTCCTGTAAGTTGCTCCTTCTAAATATGAATGACACTAATAGAAACTATAGTATGAAGACCTTCATCAATTGTATTTCAAAAATCATTTAAACATGGGGCAATCAAATTATGAAGGGAAAAATTGAGAAATTTACTTCACAGTAGCTTGTTCACCCTTCCATCAATGATGGATGAACAGTGACAAGCGATTAGAAGAGAACAGAGGGAAGGACTGTGTTAAAGGAGTCTTTACAGTATAATTAAAATATGTTTCTAGGCTCTTTTTATGTTTATTGGAGCTCTTCATTAATTTCCTTAGATCTGAGGCAATACAATGCACTCTGAACTGACTATTTGAAATGGAGACATGGTGTTCTCCTGTATAGTAAGTGAATCTGATAAGTACTTTGAAGTAGATACCTATTTTCTTGTGCTTTCAAGAAAAAAAAAAGGTCAAAAATTTCAATTAAGCACATACTGTACAGCATAAATAGAGAAAAACTGATGGATCTTGGATATAAATTGAGCTAAATCTCGATGAGGTAGATGCTTTCTCTGATGGTATAGCCTTTTTTTCTTTTTCTTTTTTTTTTTTTAAAAAAATTATTTTTTTTAACTGCGTATTATTTTGTCATCTTGATGTGGATTTGGGTTTCATTTTCTGAAGTACAATGTCTCTATGTCAAGATGGATACACAAACTTTTTCTTCATAATTTTCTATTTTAAATTTGGATGTTCTAGAGATCCTTTTTTGTCAGAATAGTAGTAGATCATAAACAATGTATACAGTTTCTTCATAATTTGCTAATCTAAAAGACTGTCTGTGCAGGTCGCAATTATTACTCCTTTCAATTTTCCCCTGGAGATTCCTGCACTTCAGTTGATGGGCGCACTTTATATGGGCAACAAACCCATTCTTAAAGTTGATAGCAAGGTATGCCTGTAAAAGTTCTTTTTATGTATTATGGTTGGTGTGAAGTTTCTAATTCTCTGATATCATGCTAATTAGTTCAAACAAATGCTATCAATTTATTTTTGGTGATGCCCTAGTTAACATATTAGTGCAATTAAGGAAAGAATCATACAACTTGTTAGATAAAGAACATTTATGGATGTCTATGAGAGAGAGAGAGAGAGTAATGATGATGCGTGAATCCAAGAGTTGGATTTTGTGGTTTCTGAAGTTGGTGGAATAATGTCCACAGTGCTTTGAAAGAATCTTATTTTATTTTTTTGTAAATTATCCTTTTGAATATTGGCATCTCTTTCTTGTGCATTGTACTATTCTATGTTGGTGATATGTTTCTTAGATGTTCTACAGTGCATATTTTTAAAATTGACTGATAATGTTTTGTAGGTGAGCATTGTGATGGAGCAAATGATGCGACTACTTCATTATTGTGGGTTACCAGTGGATGATGTTGACTTTATAAATTCTGATGGGAAGGCAATGAACAAGCTGTTATTGGAGGTTGGTTTTCCTGATATGATAGATCTTTTTTTTCTCCTTCTTAATATTAGAGCCTATACTCAAATATCTGCAATTGCTTGCTTCAGTGAATCTTGAGTGATTAAGTTTTGGAACTTCGAGTGTATTCAACTTGTCCATGAGGATCTCGTTAATATTTTATTATATTTTTGTAGTTTACCAAATTTTTTAATTAGTTTCTTTTTATTTATTCTACACCCCCTAAGGTCCCTCCCCAACTTGCTCTTATAAGTTTGTTTGGATTGGTTATTGATTTGGTATGCTCATTTCTCCTGGAACATTCTGTCTTCTCATTTGCTGTATTTTCTCTCAACTGTTTTACCATGAAGCCAGTAATCTGCACATCTGTAGCAGTACAAAAATGATAACAGAGTCAGAATGTCAACTTATGATCTGCATGTTATCCTTTGGTTAGATGGTAATCTACATGATGGTAATGTGGTAGTGGGAATCAAGGAGCTGTAGAATTCCTGGTTCCTTCACTGGAGGTGGAGTGGGTTTGATGATACTGTTGGTAATGAACCATATAGGACCAAAAAAAAAAGGTGGTGTTGGTATCGGTGGTGGTAATAATGGAAGTGGTTATATGTTGGTGCGAGGATATGCCGTATATGCTTGGTCATAGCAGCCAATAATAGTTATAGTGATTGTAATCCAAGAAATTTTTTGGTTTTGGAAAAAAGCATAATTATCACTAAATAAAATGCCTTGTGCTTATGAAAAAGCAATTTCAGCATCCAATGGTGAACTCATTTAAGTTATTTTATGATAGGAATAGCTCTCACCTTAGGATTCTTATGAGTGTGCATTACTACATGCACTTTTGCTTGGATTGTATGTAAAATTAAATTCCATTCTTTTATTACTTTGCAGGCAAATCCGCGAATGACCCTATTTACCGGTAGCTCAAGAGTGGCAGATAAATTGGCTGTTGACCTTAAAGGTCGAATTAAATTGGAAGATGCAGGATTTGACTGGAAAATTCTTGGGCCTGATGTTCAGGAGGTTTCTTACAAAAAATTTGAACTTTAAAGTAGGCAGTTCTCAATGTGTAAATTTATTGTTTTTGTTGATTTATGTCTTACTGATTTTTGAGTGGCAGGAGCATTATGTTGCATGGGTCTGTGATCAGGATGCTTATGCATGCAGTGGTCAGAAGTGCTCTGCACAATCAATGTTATTCATGCATGAGGTTAGTTGCTTGCATTTGACACTTCCTATGAATGTTTATTGTCAAGACTAAGAAGATAAACTCTAGTGTTTCTATCTTGGATCATGTTTTGTCTTTTATGTCATCTGCATAGATTTTCTCATAGTCACAGTATTGTGAATTGGGCATTGTAATTGCTGCCAACCTTTTTCCATTCATTAATCTTGAAAATCTTATTGCTACCCTTGTGCAGAACTGGTCTAGAACTTCACTTGTATCCAAGATAAAAAATCTTGCTGAGAGAAGGAAGTTGGAAGATTTAACTATTGGCCCGGTCCTTACTGTAAGTATGGTACTTTTGCTGCTATTGTAATTATATTGTTCTGTATGATCAACATAATACCACTTATGGATCATCAAATTAATAGCATTCCTACTACCATCCTAGAAGAGTTGAAGTGTGACATTTTGAAATTGGAGTATTTGAACAGATTGATTTTTTAGATTGTAAAGTTGAAGTCCTTGATGAAGTCAATTTAATGGGTTCCTCCTAAAAAATATGCATCATGTGTAGGGAAACAAGGGTTATTGGATAATGGATTAAATCTCAAAAGTGGCTTTGCTGAACTGTTAAGCAGGGGCTTTGGCTTAAGTGCTGAACCCTTTAATGATTTGGCCAGTGTTGGTTGATTTGATCGGAACACCTAGTCAACCTAGACATCTTTGCATGCTTATGGGCCACTGAAGTATGGCATTCTTGGTTGAACCATGGATCTATGGAGTTTGCTTATTCCTTGTAGTATTATCCATTTCATCCTACACCCAAGTAAAACTATTCAAATTTTGTGTATCTAGCAGGCTCACACTTATCTCGCTGAGTAGTTTTTTAAGTATTGATTAAATGATGAAATTTACCTATTCCTATCAACTTAAGTTTTTAGGTCAAGTGATGATTTAACATGGTATCAGAATCAAAGATCCTGAGTTCGAACCTTGACTCCGTTAACTCACCCCCCATTTTAAATTAAATATTACACGTGTTGGTCTCATTTATTAAAATGAAATTTAAGCCCACACTTGAGGGACAGTGTTAAAGTATTGATCAATTGATTAAATTTACATCCTCCTATCAGCTTAAGCTTTTAAAATAAGTGGTGATTTAACAATAGTCTCCATTAGGATCACCGTCCATGTTGTTTTAAAATTCAATTCAATTGCAGATTATTAACTTTGCTTCTCTGTTGGTGTGGCAGTTCACAACTGCAGCCATGCTTGAACACGTGGATAAACTGCTTCAGATACCAGGTTCAAAACTACTCTTTGGGGGTGAACCTTTAAAGAATCATTCCATTCCACCCATATATGGTGCTCTAAAACCAACAGCTGTTTACGTCCCACTTGAAGAAATCATGAAGGACAACAACTATGAGCTTGTAACAAGAGAAATTTTTGGACCATTCCAGGTAAAGAAGAGAAAGACATACTACTGACACTTTTTTCTTTTTTTTAATAATGTGTATTACCAAATTTTATTATGCACTTTTAGTTAGAATTATTTGGGAGGGCATGCTGGTATCCCGAGTAAACTGATATCACTGGCTATTCAAAATATTAGTTGTTAAAAATATCAACTTGGACAGAACTTGAGGCCCCTGGATACGATAATTTTTGGAGATTTGTGTCTTGAATTGGGATTATCATATCCCTGATAGTATCAAACTCTCTCTTTTTTTCTTTTCTTTTTTCAGTTGTTTAGAGCAACTTCTGTGGGGATTTAGTTTCAGAGTGTAGGTTGGTTTCCCATCTCCCAATTTATTTCATATTAAATGCTTATTTAGTGTTGATAACAACAAATTAGAGAACCAAACTTTACATATAAAGTTTATACTGTTTGAATTACACCGTGGCTATTTGCTGCTTTAGCCTCTTTTGAGTGAATTTTGAGTGACTTACAATTGGGCACTCTTGGTGAAATCTCAAATTGCAGACATCCACAAAGAGCCTGGCTTCTTTCAATTCCATAGTATACAAGAGAAGCAACCGCCCTAATGGAGTCTAAAATCTAAATAGTTAACAAGATCTACAAGGTTAGAGGAAGAAAAATTGGGAACAAAAGTTACAACCCAATCTAAGAGGGCACTCAAAGAGGATTTTAGTTGAAGCACATTAGACTCATGGTCATTGAAAAGACGGCGATTTCTTTTTCTCCAAATGCTTCACATTAGTAAAGCAGGGATAACTTTCCAAGTGGCCTCTTTGGATTGTCCCTGCCCTTGTGTCTTCCAACATTGAAGTAGCTCAACAACGCTTTTAGGCATAACCCATGAGACTCCGAATAAGATGAGAACAAAATGCCATATCTCACTAGTATACTATTAGCTAAGCTTTTAGTGCAATTGGTGATTTAACATGGTATCAAAGCAATTATCTTGAGTTCGAACCCTGTCTTTATATTAATGGTGCATCTTCAAATGATTATGATTAGTTTTTCTGAGCTGTTAATGTGTGCCTTGAAGCTAAAAAGGATCTTTTATATCTTTAAAGTTATTCTAGGTGACTAAAAGTTGTGGGAAAGAAAAAAGGCTCACGAAACAATTTTGGGAAATGAGAATGCTGCTACTGTATGCCCATTTCCATGCTTATATATGCATATCTGCTCGTGTGTGCCCATGCCTTGAGAGAGAGAGAGAGAGAGAGAGTTGGAAATGATAAAGTCCATCCTGTTCTTTTCTAATTTTTCATTATTTCGACAAAGGATTGAATTTTAATAGCTGGAAGCTAAATGTTGCTGGCGTCTTTGTGTTTACTCCTTGATTATTATTGACTAAATGTTAGTTCTGTTTTGTATTGCGCGTAGATTATTACTGACTATAAGAAAGATCAACTCTCACTGGTTTTGGATGCTCTGGAGAGGATGCACGCCCATTTAACAGCTGCTGTTGTATCAAATGATCCCCTGTTCCTCCAGGCAAGATTCTCTCTCTCCCTCTCCCTCTGGTTGTTTGTGTGCGTGCTCCCAAAATTTGGATTACCTTATTGTTTGTTATGTTTGTCTTTATTGGGATGTATTTAATATAAAGTGATAGTACTCAAAATATTAGCACCTGGCAATCTCCAGTCTCATGAAATGTTGATGCATTTAAAGTTGTTTGAATCCTTGATGGCTAAGAAGCTTCACCGTCGTGGCTGGCCTAAACTCCCAACCTTTGGCCTTTGTGACTAACAGCTCATTGTTGTGTATGAGTTTAACCTGTTTAATGAATATGTAATTTCCAGTTCCTTTAACACCTTTTGTTGGGGAAGAAGGGGCTGGTGTTTGGACATGATGACATACTTTAACTTCTGTCTAAATGCATGGTCCCTTAATATGGGTACTCACCTTATTTGTGCAGTCTTCTAGAATCCTTGCAAAAAGAAAAAAAAGTGCTCCCCTAGATGATGAGGGGACTTGGGTTGTGCCCTTGGGTTATTTTATTTTTTATATTTTTGAATTTCGATTAGTTATAAAAAAAAGATGATTTTCAGATACATTGTCTGAGTTTTAGCATATCTGTGTTATAAATCAATATGCAGGAAGTTATTGGAAATACAGTAAATGGAACTACTTATGCTGGATTAAGAGCAAGAACAACTGGAGCTCCTCAGAATCATTGGTTGGTAGAAAATTCATTAGTCTTTTTCCATCACGAGAAGATTGCCATGTGCTTAAATTTGTCATAAACAATGGCGTGACAGGTTTGGACCAGCTGGAGACCCTAGGGGCGCTGGAATCGGGACCCCAGAAGCAATAAAGCTTGTTTGGTCTAGCCATAGAGAGATTATATACGATTTTGGCCCCCTGCCAAGGTACTGGGAAATTCCACCATCAACCTAAGGAGTTGCAGTAACAACAGAAGAAGAGAAAAATATTCAACTTATAATGCCTAAAAGCACGGTAGCTTATTGCTTAATTTACTCCCAAAATACACGAGTGTCCTTCACTTCCTCTCTATTTTCTTGGGTTTTTTGATAAATTAAAGGATACTTTATGCAAAGATTCTGACTTCATATTGCTTGTTGCTTGCAGATGTCTGATCTGACTTGATCGTATAACTCAGTTTAGGAATGGTTTTGCCCTTAGGTATTGGGGAAAAAAATAAAAAATAAAAAATAACAATAAAAAAGAAGAAGAAGGAAGAAGGGCAGCATTCTTTGAAGCATTAATAAAGTGAATCTACGACTCTGCTGGTGTCATGGAGTTTTGTGAAACCCAGGAATGAAGGGGACCAAAGAAGACAAGGGAACAGATTTTTTTTTTCTTGTGCCTACCAAAAGGCTTAAACGTTAAGACTATTTTATCTTTCCCTAAGATGGTTGTCTGTTTCTACAGTCTCCTTACTCAGTGGCACTTGATGAATCTTGCTTCATTTCAAACCTCTAGTGCCATAAACTAGGAAGATCGCTTGTATTACAATATTTAACGTTGTGTTTGGATGAGGGATTTTGAAGTATGATCTTATTTGAAGTTATGATTGGGAATTTTCATTGTTGGTTTTGCTTGCTTGGATTATCAAGATAGTATTCCAAATTTTCACTTTGAACTTGGAACTACAGCGTTATAAGGATAGGATAATGATAGAATAAAAGTGTAGTTTGAAGCATTACTTCTGTTTTGTTTTTTTTTTTTTTTAGTTGGAAAGTTAACTTCATTTCTTTCCATAGAAAATAACATTTAGAGTAAAACTCTAAACGGAAAGAGCACATTGCTCTAAAGTTACAATATCGTAAATGTTGCTAGGGATCTCTTCCATCCAAATTTTTCCTAGTTGGTTGCGCACCGCAAACTTGGCCAGTCCATGAGCTGCAAAATTGGCTCCCCGTTTAATATGTTTGACATCCAAGTTTCTGAATCCTTTCAGCACACCGTTTATGTCTTTCACAATTTGGCCGTATCAAGGATTCGATCATAGTTATGGTTTTTACAACCTGCGCAGAATTCCCTTCAAAAATAACGTCTTACAATTCTAGGTTACAGCATTACTTTTGTTGTTATCAGCATCATTAGCAAATTCACCACTATAATATTGCACTACTATCATTATTAAGTCATTGCAATTATTATTACCATCATCGTCATAACTATTATAATATGGTAAAATTACTTAACATTTTGGATATACTCACCCAAACAATAAAATATAAACTAATGGGATTGAAATTTTATTATTTTGAAAGTTTAAAAGAATTTCCATGTTTCTCTTTAAAATATAACATAGATTCACATATGAATTTGAAAAGCATTCAAGCAACCTTAAGGCAGTAATCCAGTGGCAAGTATATCTTAGTGAAACTCCAATTTCTCGCTATAAGCCGGGACCGAACTAGAAGACTAGAAGTTCAATTTTAAGGAGACAGATTGTAAGAAAAATGGGTAAAACAAAAGAGCACGCTGCGTGCTATGAATCAGTGCTCAAGAAAAATAAGTAAATATTCTAGGGGCCTAAAAAAAAAAAAAAAAAAAAAAACCTAAATTATTTTTTTTTAACAAATTTAAAAATTTAAAAACTATTTTTTAATTTTTTTTTTAAAAAAAAAAAAAAAAATCAGAAGTTGAGGCTAGCAAGCAGGTGGCCATGGCCCCACTAGCCCCCTTAAATCCGTCCCTACCATTGGCAGAGCTAAAATTTCATGTTTAGGGGGTGGAATTTAAAGAACAAAATGTAATAATAATATAAAATTTTTCTATTATATATATATATATATATATATGACTTTTTTTTTTTTTGTAAATATGTTGTCTTCAATGAATAGAAGTACTGGGTTTAAGCATATTTTTTTGTTTTCTATTCAAATAAGTATATGAAATTACGCTTTAAAAAAAACAATACAAACATACCAGCGTACAGCATTCTTAAATGCCCTAAAACTGCAACCTCAAGGTGTTGCCTTATATCGTACCACAAAACAACGCCACCGTCGAACGCCACTACCGAACCACCACTGCCAAGGTTTAAACTTCCCTTGGCTTCAGATCGACACTTTCACTCACTCTGACAAAAGTATTTTAGGTAATCCAAGCCAAACAGTCCCTTATTATATTTTTCTTTTTTATAGAATAGAAACTGTTGTTCTTTTCTCGCTTCAAATATATTCTTTCTTTCTTTCTTTTTTTATGTGCATCATATTGGATATATATATATACGGAATTTGTTGTATCAACATTTTGAAAATTTTCCTTAGGTTAGTTATTGGGTATTGCTGGGTTTTTTGTGGGAAATTGATTTGGTGGTAAAGTATTGACCTTTGGATGATTGGTTTCTTTGTATGATTTTTAACAAGTTTGGGCATTCTATCTGTTTGATGAAATGTCGTATTGGGCGCAGGTTTTTTAATTTATATTAATTACATCAGTTTTTTGTGGGTTTGTTAGTTATTTTCTTTGGCTCAAACCTACTTTGAACTGCACCGATTAGGTGTTGAATTTGTAGGGGTATGTTTAGTCTTGGGTTTAAGTTTTAGCAAATCTGTTATGCCCATTCATATTTTCTAATATAATTTTACTTGTGACAAAATGAAATATTGAATTTGCAAATTGGTGCTTTAGATGATGATGGTGATTGTGTTTATGTAAACACATTGCGCTTGAAGTTTATTCTTTTTAATTTGTCTGCATATGCTGTTAGAATAATTCATTGATGACAGTCCTCATGTTATTCTTTCTGTCTTTTTGATACCGAGGTATGTATATATGCTTGCTCTTCAGGTTTTGAGCTTTGCTTTCCAATTTCGCTATGACTCTGCTCGAAGTGATAGAAAAGGCTGCGGCCAATTCGGAGCCACTTGCTTCGCAATCGGAGTACCCGATTGTTCTCAATCCAGATGATGTTTTGCTCAACTTGAGGCCCAAACTTGAAGACCCAAATCCTGTTTTGCTCGTCAACCCCGTTGTGGGTTGGCAAATCTCGCAGACCGATTCTGAAGTCATTGAATTGGGCAAGAAATTCTTTTCAAAGTTAAAGCGGAAGCTAAAGAACCCAAATGATTTTGATAAGGCTGAGTTTATTCTAACTTTGAATCAGTTTCTTGAGAAAATCAGGGACAAATTTGGAGTTTCCATTGGGATTGATTCGTCGGATAATGGGTATACTCAAGTGTTGATTGAGAAGCTAGGGTCTTTGATGGGAAAGGATGTTGCTGGTTTGGTTTTGGACGCGTCTGTGGTTTTGGAGACTTGGGAATTGGTTGAGGCTTTGATTGTTAATGGGCTTGTTGAGCATTCTTGTTATTTGAATTTGGTTAATAGAATTGTGGCAAAGAAGAGGTCAGACTTGATTTGTGTTTGTATTAAGCATGCTTCGGATCTTGGGGCATCTGAATTACTTGCCATTTTGAAGTATTTTCTTTGTCCTCCAAAAGAGGCTTATAGTAGCATGGTGAATGTGAGGAAGGAATGGGAGAAGCAGGCTTTGTCAGCAATTGAGAAGGCAAGTGATAAGAGTCTCACAGGGAAGAAAGCGTGTTGGGCAAAGGACGCTTCAATTTTGCTTATGATGGCGTACGATGGGTTCTCTGCTCCTGAGCTTTGTTTGCACTACTTGCTGGCCTCATCAAATGTTGATGCCGTGACACTATCGTCCTCAATCAATAAGTTGAGTGGCAGGGAGTTGGTGAAATTGATTCAGTATTTAGGGAAGTGGTTGAAGAAGTATGAGAGGTTTCCTCAAGCAGTTCCATGTTCCGAACCGTCATCTAAGTTAGGTTTGAAGGCCTGCAGTTGGGTTCCTAAGCTTGAAGATGTCATCAACTGTCTTGGGTTGGTGCTGGATGAAAAGTTTTCTTCGCTGGTGTTGCATCCGGAGTTTCATCAAGAGCTGAGATCAATGGAGGGAATGGTTAATTCTTTAGCCTCAGAAGCCAGACTATGTTGTTTGATGGCCAATGTAGTTGAGAAGCTGAAAGTTGAAGTTTGAAGCGCACAGAACTAGAAGCTCTCACTAAAATCAATGCTCCTGTTATTGCATTTGCAGAATTAGACCTGGTCTATTCTGTCAGTAATTTGTGTTTTTCTTTTCTCCTCCTGTGGGGATGTTGCTTTGTTAGGTTTAATCTAGATGGCAGTCTAATGCTGAGTTCTGATTTATACAAATGAGAGGAATCTTAGACAAGGTCTTAATTTTGGCCCGGAAAATGCAGTTTTTATTTTTGTTTTTTATTCTTTATTTTTATGAATTAGTCTTCAAAAAATGTCATATATCAAATTAAAACCATTTAATGATCTGTTACAACCAACGTCTTCAAATCATATGAAGCTCCCAGTTTTCTCACAAACTTAAGTGTTAATGGAATTACTTTACTTCTTGCATCCAGCTCTAGATTATATGCAATGTCATCTTCAATCTCACCCTCCTAAAATGAGCAGCGGGCAATAGGAACATTAAGCTTCAATTGAATCAATTCTATTAGGCCTTCAGCCACTCTGGTTCCTCACACTGCAAACACGTAGGACACCAGAATGAGATTAAACAAACACAAATAGCAAATAGTCCCCTCACTATATCATCTGTCCAACAAAAACTGGGGTTTATGGCATCAATTTGTATTTAGTCCAATAAAAATTGTTGTTCAACTGAGAGTTGCCTTAAGTTATCGTAGCAATGCAACAGAGGTGCTAAAAACTATAATTTTATTTTATTACTGTCATGACATGGCACTGTCAATCCGTCCTTAAATTATTTATTATTAAAGAAAAAATAAAAAATTTTAAGACTAATTGGCACTACCACATTAGCAATATGGGATAATAATATGTGATTTATAGCATTACTCATATCATATCTTAATAATGATAATCAAAATGAAACTTACAAAAAGAACCATTTATTGATTCCTAACATCAAAACATCTTCACTTAGCTTTAAAATGAAATGTAGTGCAACTAAGAAGTAAGAGGATTCACTCACAAAAAAAAAAAGAAAAAGCAAGTAGGGATTTAGATCCCCCCAAATTTTAAAATCCAAGTCATCCATCTAACGATTCAAATAAATGCAATGATTTGTATGTTATCAAAGCAAGTGAGTTTGGCATGTTAAAAACTAACGCACATTTGTTAAGATATTAATTAAATGATTAAATTTATTATTTCTTATCAACATAAGTTTTTTTGAATAACATGGTATCAAAACAAAAAGTCTTAAATTCAAACCTTAATTCCACAACTCACCATCGACTTCAGTTAAATATTTGAAATATTTTGAGATAAGTGATAATTTAGGAAACACAAATTTCAAATGATAGCTAGGATGTTCTTTGTAACTTTTTGTGAAAAGTAAAATAATTTAATAAGTTTCTTGTGTGAAAAATTAGAGTTCTAATTAATTTTATTTTATTTTTTAAAAAAATCTTACTTTTAAGGAGTCGCTGGTAAATATCTTTAATTAGGAGTCGAGCACAATTCGATTATAACCTATAAATATTCGATGTCATATTATCATTGTTATTATGAAATTTCAATAACAATTCGAGCTGTGTATCCTTGTATTCGCTTCCATGCTATGTCAATATAAATATCAACTTCCTGCATTTTAAATCTAGTTTAAAAAAAAAGGTGACCAACAAATTCTGTGGTTAATGAAAAAAAAAATGAGAATCTCTGTGCTGCACTTCCCATCAGAAGCCTTCAGTAAGAGCAAATACTCGACCTGCTAAAGGTGGAGGCAACGCAGATACAGCTTGTTGAATTTCCTGATAAATCAAAGTACAAATCAACAATTTAATTACCATCACGAACACAGAAGGAAGTGACATTATGAGAGAAAACTGGACCATCATATAGAATATGCCCCACATCCTATATGATTTGCTGACAGAAATAATAAATTACAATATAAGTTTGTATAAAGATACCTCAACTCTATGACGCGCTGAAAAGTGGATGAGAAGAATTGCCTTGTTCCCAAACCTCTCTGCATGACTTAATATCTGACAGCTCAACCATCAAAGAAACACAAACAGTAAAGTAAGCACACCCAAAAAGATGCATCATAGTATCATACGAGATAGAGGGCAATGAAATATGATAGGTTCTAATAGAAGAGTTTGGAGACTAAACCTCAGATATATGAATGTGTCCATAGTCTCTTGCATCCTCCACTGAAACGGAGTTATCCACAAAAGTGCACTGCAGGAAAAGACACGAGGTATAGTATCATAAAAGTATATAAGAGCCTCTGCCAAAGTGCAACCCATCAATAGATGCTCAAATGACTTTGATGATGGTGTATCTCTGTGTGCATGCATGCTCGGGTGATATGACACATAGGAAGTGTCACTTTGATACTGTCACTGACTAGGTATCTGCATTAGCAGAGACTATAAAGTGCACTCATCCGAAGAGCACATGTTGCAGAATTGCAAGTGATCAATATTAAAGGCCCAAGAAGTGGGGGGGAAAATGGCAATTTTTAGTAAGCTTCCCCTCACTTGGTCCATATCATCTAAAGAAAGTATTTGTTATTGAGAATAGCGATCTATAAATAATCTAGAATTACTTTTGGTTAAAACTACAACTATAAATACTCTGGTTAAATCTCAATGTACCAAAATGTCAAAGCAAAAGCCCATCTTTTGGATAGGCAAAACGCCCAATCATAAGGAGCATTCAATTGTTACCATTATATGTTTTCTTCAATCCCTGAAGTTATTTTTTATAGCGTTTCTTCTGAATCAGTGTGTGGGTGTGTGTGTGAGAGAGAGAAAGAGAGGCGTGGGGGGTTGGTGGTGGAGCACTAGATATAAATACATCCAGAGAAATAGGGAATTTTAAGAAGTAATGAAATGCACCTCCATAACAAGAATCCTTGATCTCAAAGCATCAATGTTATTTTGGTCAACTATGAAGTCAGACATGGTATCTCCAGTGAAAGCAATTTCAGGTACTGTCACAGTGTTTGTAATCTGCAAAAGCAATCCCATCCTAGTTAAAAGTATATTCTATAAGCAGAAAAGCCAAGGTGTGTAGGAAGAAGGAGATTCAGTTATAAAAAGGGGGAAAAAATGAAGGCCATGTGACCGGTACACCAAATGTCAACACCTTTTGTGAATTAGAAAATCAAAGAGGAAAAAGCAAAGTGAACCAAAAAAGCATGATGAGTATAGGGTGAGGGAGATTTAGTTATAAAAGGAAAAAAAATGAAGGCCATGTGACCAGAGAACCAAATGCCAAAACCTTTTGAGCATTAGAAAATCAAAGAGAAAAACCGATACTCACCAAGATATCAGGTTTAGAAGTAAAACTTCCTATTGCAAACATCTATCAACCATGTCCTGAGGTTTCAACATAATTCTGAGAACTTTTCCCTAACAATGTTACCCCTGATATCACAAAAGCCAAAAATTTATGTCCAGATGCTGAAATTATGCCCCATAAAACTCTAAGCTTATTTTTATCTCAAATAATTTCAACAATACATTGCACACATTGAAAGAACACGTGATAGCAAGAAAGATATTCTAATCTTTTGAACAAGAAACAGTACAACATATCTTATTACTGGATGCTATACACTGATTTTTTTTGAATTTTAAAAGCAGGTGAAAATGATCAACTTTAGAAGATCTATTGCTTTTACTCGTGGCTGTAGTTACTTTCCCACCTCTCGTTTCTAGTTCTCTCCTTATCAAATTAACAGAAGAAAGAAAAATATTGCACTCAAGAGGTGCTAGAATAGTTATACAAAAAATTGCAATATGAAGACTGCTGTTAAAGTAAAGGAAGCAAATTTTTTGATAAGTAAAAAGTAAAGGAAGCAAATTACCAACCATTATTAATCATAGGAAATTTTATGAAGGCAACTGTCAAGACAAACCTCCACGCCTGATGACTTCAAATTCTTAATCTCATTTCCAGGAAGGCCAAGGTACTCCTGCTTAAGTTTCTGTTTTACAGAGTAAACGACATAACCCTGCCAAGAATCATTCATAGTCATTCAATACTTACAGAGAGTTCATATTATATACTAATTCATCAGCGTCTACAAGGAAAGCCATAAGAAGAAAAAATTACAACTAATAATGATACCTGACTTGGTATGACATGGTAAGTCTTAAAAGCTCTTACTTTAAGGTCTTTTCTCAAATAAAACTCTTCTCCTGTAAAAAAAAATTATTAGCTTAACTTGAAATTACACTCGATGAGAAGAGAGCAGCATAGACCAATTTTTCAGTTGGTGAAAGAATTGAAGATTGGCCATTACCAATATCCAAGCCAATTAGATTATGCTTCAGCTCTGATTGGTCCATTCTTCTGTGCACCTCAAAGAGTTGTTCTACATCTTCTTTTATACATTTTGGTATAATGATTGTAGGGGGCTTCATTCTGTATAAGCCACGAGTTGCCACATACATGGGAAGACCTCCCTGTAAATGTATTAAGTCATAAGCAACACTCAAGCAATACCGATAACAGTAATACATTAATCAAGGAAAAAAAAATCCATGTGCAGCCTATCATACTAATCAAAAGAAATAAAAAAATACAATTTACAAGATGGGTTTTAGGAGTTGTAGATACAATTTAAAACAATCCATAAAAATTTGCAAAAATATAAAAGGCCAGATTACAAGCATTCATGGGAAATTTGATAAAAATATCAAGAAATACAAGTGAGAAATTTGATAATTGTTTGCTTCGACAGATGTATAAATAATATGCCATAACATCAGATAGTCCATCATGATATACACACTTAACAACAGATCTTATATCTTTTACAACCATCCAACAATGTGATGCATCACAACAATTGCAACTAATTACAACTGAGACCATCTAGACATTACAAGTAGAGTTCCTCAGCTCTTGGTTTGTCATCTCACAGTAAAACTGCAAATATGAATAATCCTTCAACTTTTAATTCCAAATTCATTTAAAACCCAGTACCAAAATCATACCTAAGCTCTACAATACTCCACCCAACACTCCAAATTACACAATTACTTACCTAGTATTTACCATTTAACAACTCTAAACTATGACAACCTCCAACTGACCTAATACAGAACACGAGCATACTGAACCAAAATAAATAGCTCCACCAACATCAAGACAAATAATAACATGAAGTAAATAGAAAACCCAGAATACAAAATGTATGCACGATGCTGTCCATATGGTGTAACAGAAACATATTCATGGAAAATAAAAATGAAACAGTTCCATTTCCAATTCCAACAGCAACAAAAACAAATAGGAAGTCAAGGAAAGCACAAAAGGGGCACACAATGTGGTCCATGTGGGCGTGGGAGATGCAGAGGAAGTCGTGGTATATAGCGTGCTGGGGGCAGCGGCCGATGTCGAAGGCCAATTTGAGAGTGGGGAACATTATGCAGGTTTCGTGGCCTGCAATTGACAGACCCTTCACTGGGTACCCTTCAATATTCATAGCACCCTTCGTTTTCTCCGAGCCCGAGCTCGGGCTGGATCTCTCTTTTGCCGTGTCGTAGTCTTTGGTTTCCGTCTCCATAAGCTCCAAGAAGAAGAAGAAGACGACGACGGAGAGTTATAGCAAATTAGAGCACAGCAGTGCTTTTATAGAGACAAGGAGGCTGTTGGGTTTAATTAAAGAGCTTTTTTTTTGGTATGAACTATGAAGCACCGCACCTTAAAATTTATGTAATCTATATTCGATTTTTGTTTTTGTTTTTTTTTTAAAAATATTTTATCTTTTATTTTACTAATTTATTTAATTATTCTTTTTGCCTTAAAAAATAAAAATAAAAATAAAGAGAAAACTTAGCAAAACCCCTCCCAACACCCCCATGAAATTTAAGTGGTTTTGAAATTACCCATTTAATATTAAAAACTTTCAATTTATAGTATCTAACTTTTAATTTTGTGCAATGTCCTCCATTATAATATTTCGTTAAATATTATCAATTTTTTTTTCAACTACTCTTTTTTCTTTTTTCTTTTTTTTAAACAAAAAAATTAAAAAAATTTGCAAAGATTAAGAGGTAGATATTTTTGCAAACGCCTTATAATTTTTTATTTTATATTTTATAATAAAAAAATAAAATAATTTTAAAAAAAAACTCAAGAAAAGAAAAACCCCAAATTATTGACACGATAGAATATTGGGATTTATACTTCTTTTTGTATGAGTTGTATGAGCTGTTAGAAGTGTCTGATTGTTTGGTGTCTGGTGAGTTTGTATATTGGTTTTTATTGGTTTATAAAAGTTAGTTTATTCATAAAAAAAATTAAAAATAAAAACTTGAAATCCTCAATTAGACATAATTTTGAAGTGATTTTTCTTTTTTTTTTAAGTACATTATAAACAGAAACAAACAACAATTAAGGACAGCAAAAAACAAAAATCAGACTAAAGGAGGTAGGTCTTTGTCACTACAAATAGGATAAACAAGGAAAATGAGGTAAATGATTATGAATGCAACCAGAATGAACTCTAACCGCGGCCCAATACGTCACATGATGGACGCAGAAGTTTGCAATTATGTTGAATCCAACATCAAAAGTGCAGTTAAGTAAGAAACAATAACAACTAATCTTGCCCAAAACACCAAAAATTGATCCTAAAAAAATTATAATCACCCTAATAAAATCCTTGCTCATCCGTGAAGAGAACATACTAGTGAACGCAGCCCAAAGCAATACCATTACTGCCGTATATGAACTAGCCACGGCAGAAGCGGTGGCAGCATGCAGGGACTTAGGCGTACACGACATAATTTTGGAGGGGGATTTGATGTTGATAGTCAAGGCCATTGCTACAACGAGACTAAGCCGGCAATGCTACGGGCAGGTTGTGGACAACATATAGGCAGTGTTGGGAACCCGTAGGAACAGGAGTATTTGTCATGTCAACACAAAAGCAAACAGTGCGGCACATGGGCTTGCTAAAGAGGCATCTAAAAGTTTTATAGACAATATTTGGATCGAGGAAATCTCTAATTATGTATCTCTCACACATTGAGTTTAGAGCAAATTGCTCTTACTATGTAAAGCCTCGACTCTAGTATTTTTTGAATGAAGAATGACTCATTATTTAAAAAAAGACAATCAAAGACGTTGCGAGGGCAACGAGATATCTCGCAATACAGCACGTCCGAAAGCAAGGAAAACATTCGAGCACCACCATCAGCACAACAAAATTTAAAATAAATTTTGCTCATTTGAAAAATGTAAGCAAACAGTTTCGTTCTATACAATTTGAAATATTAAAAAGTCATTGGAAAATTTAAGCCATGCTAATAACAATATCAAATAATTACTCCACGCATTAAAAATAATAATAATAATAATAAAATCATTTAAGTCTCTCATTCCTGAAAAAGATAATAAAATAGTCTAATAAAGAAACAAAGTTTGAGCGAGAAATTGAAAATGTCTCAAGAGGCAATGGTTATCGGCAGATAGGACACGAGGCAATGCCCGTCTCCAGCCACTTGACAATGCAATCTCCGATCTAAGATCCGGTGGCCAGGATGGGCCTCAACTCATGGACTCCCTCAAAACCATGTTGACACAGGACGGTCCATCTCAGATCCATCAAATCCTTCGGACTCATCGGCGTTATCGTCAACAAACTCCGCAAGGCGCAGAGTCAAGTGGAAAAGGGTCACCACGATCGGCGACGTTACCGTCTCGGCAGATCGAAGGGTGGCCGCCGACGAGATATCTCGTGATACTGCTTCTTGGTTTTCTGCAGGGACCCCGAAGTCCGAAAGTAAGGAAAAGATGCGAGCACCGCCATCGCACAACAGAGCGGCGTGTTTGGGGACCCAGACAGTTCTTGATCTCATGCGAGTTCGCGTTTTCGGCATAGACACGGGACGGCCGTCATCGCCGATGTGTATCTTGAGTGCCTGCAACTCACTGGTGCGAAATTCGATGGGAACCTCATCGGCGGCTGTTGATGCGTGCGATGGAGAGAGATTGTTTAGGGGTTGGCTTTGGCGTGGCTGCGACACATTAAAATCGAAACGGTAAATGCTGGTGCTGCTTGACGTCATGTCTGGGAGGACCAAGTCAACGAACGAGGATGCTTTGTGTTTTGACTTTGCGGCGCAAGACGATCGTAATGGGGAAGTAAAGTAGACGTCGGGAGAAATAGGATTTAGAACTTTAGACGAACCCCCACGGAATTTATTGAAAGGCAGAGAATAGGATCTACTTAAAGTTTTAAATAGTTTTTGAAATTTTAAATCCAGATCATTTATTCTTTATCCAATTATCATTATTTTGTTACGTGTCTCACTATTAATAAAATAATAAATATTTATTATTTTATTAATGGTAAAATAAGTGACAGAACAATAACCCTTGAATGAAAAATAGACGGTCTAAATTTAAAATTCAAAAAATTGAAATTCCCTTAAGAATTTCAATAGATCCAAACCGGCGAGTTAGAAGGGGCATATTTGGGAACATCGAAGAAAGCAAGTGGGATTATCCTCTAGGCAGTTGATGATAATAGTTTTTCTAGGGATCACGATTCCCTATAATTCTTTTAAAATTTGACTTGATCGTCCATTATATTTAGGATTCAAAACATGCTTTTCTTATGGACGAAGTTGATAAAGTCAAACACATTCAAATTTTAAAACAAAAGACTTTTCAGTTTTTACATTTAAATTTCAAAATAATAATAATAATATCAACTTCCTCCACAAGACAACTAATAGTTGGCATGTTTTGGACCCTAAGATAGTGAGAATTTAAAATTTGAAAAACTCAAAAATTTTAAAAGAATTCTATAGAATCTTGATCCATTTTCTGGGCCCATGCAGAAGCTCAGTCAAAGTGAATGAGATTTTTTCGTGTGAGGATCACAAAGGTCGTGTATGCGTGCTTTGGGGTTGGAGAAAAGTGGCGTCCATTTTATTTGGTCTCGGAGGTACGAGTAGTGATAATCATAACACATGCGTGAGTGAACAGTCACTCTCGCTAGTGTATTATAATATTATTATATTATTAAAAAAAATTGAACAATAATATTATAAAATACACCAGCGTGAGTGACTATCCACTCACACTGGTGTTATGATTATCACTACTCTGGAGGTACACGTGATTGACTATATAGAGTCACATTCAATCAGCAAACGATCCGCACATTGCTGAGCTGGCGTGGTTCACTAAACCATGGTTACACTATTTTTTTTTAAAAAAAATCCAAATCCAGATGTTTTGAAATGCCGCGTCTTTCCCCTTTCGGCCTTTCCTCTATGTCATTCTCATTCTCTTGGATTTGTCTTCAGTGTCATTAAGTTTGGGCTTTTCATTTGTATAGAAAGGGTTGAAGGTGATAGTGTTTCAGTCTGGTGTGTGGAAGATGATTTAAGTTTTCAATGTTTATTGGTAGCTAGGTTTGTTTGTTTAATTAGTATAATACAGTTGCTGGAGAAACCAAAGTGTATTTGACTCATTAAACTTATTTACTATTCGTCCAATATTATGTAATTTTTGCATCCCAATTTCTGATAGACATTTAAAAAAAAAAAAAAAAAAAAAAAAGAGCAAGAAAGAGCACCTTGATTGACAAACTATTTGGGTATCATTTTGTAATGGATGCTTTATAGAGTTGCGATGTGAATTTGTTGTGAAGCAGATTTGATGAGTACTTGGCTTTTAAGATGAAAAATACTAGACATAACTCTTTCACAACTTGTTAACATGTGTAAGCATATGATTGGAGCATGTTGATATTATTTTTAATAATTAACATGACTCTAATTACATGTAGACATGTGTAAGCAAGTGGTAAAAGAGGTGTAGTACTTGACAAATGTGACAAATGGCTGCAACAGTTTGAACTTGAGGGAAGTTTGATAATCATAACATAAAACCCGGACCTTATTCAAAAATTTATGACCTTGTTGAATTTGTAGTTTTGAAGAATCTAGACTTAATGATTTATTCATCCAAGTCTTAAATCTGTTTGAATCATTGGATCTAAATGGCATGAGAATTAAATCTTAAGCATTAACATTCAAGTTTGTTTTGCCTTAACTTTTTGTAGACATTTATATTTTAAAGGTGAAAAGGCCGGTGGTTAATAACCGTCCACTAACCGTTAACCGCGTATATATATATATATATATATATATATATATCTATATTATATAGGTGGTTAGCAGTTTTTGCTAACCGCCTTCAAAAGCGGTTAATGTGGTTATAGTAGTTAACCGTTAGTGCGGTTAGTCCTGCATGCCTTTTAACCCCTGCATGGTTTATTGTCATTTGTAAGCGTGATATATATATATTGAATTTCGTTTTTCGTTTTACCTAGGTCTTTTTTCCGAGCTTTTCAATCTTCAATTTCCGAGCTCGCTCCAACGAAGGATGATGAGTCAAGGGCGTAGATCTGTTCTTGAAATTCGGCTCCAACTGGCCCGGGAAAAGATTGTAGCAATGCATATGAATGAAGTGTTTCTAGTCAATTCGTTTGACTGGCAGTTATCACGAATGGAAATTATGGAAAATGAACTACAGAATGCAAGTAGGATCAAAACAAAGCTGCGGGCCAGGATAAGGCGGCTCCGAATCATCGCTATAGCCTTCGCCTACATCTTCTTCTTCTTTGGTCTCGTTTTTACGTCTGTGCTTCTCTCAGGTATCCTCAAATATTTTAAGCGCTTTCTTTCTTTTATTATTATCTTTTTGCCTTTGGAGATGAATATTTTATTTCTTCAATTATTTGTGTGCTCGTTTTGGTTTCACGGCCTCTCTGTTCCATCTTTCCATATATATTATACATATAATTACATTCCTTTCCATTTCGTCCTCTCATTCTCTTTGTTAATTTTGTTAACTTTTTTTTTCTCTCTCTCATTTGTTGTTTCAGGTGTGAGGAGGAGCTCCGACCGCTCCGTCATCTTGCATGGAGAGAACGCCACGACGCTCAATGTTACTCATCAGAAGCCTCAACATGGTGAGTGGTTTTCTTTTTCTTTTTCTTTTTTTCTTTTTTGAAGAGTGAATTTTTTTTAATACGCTTTCTTTCCCTTATTATTATTTTTTGGTGGTGAATATTTTATTTCTACAAGCATGCATGTCTCTGCTCGTTTGCTTCGCGGCCGGTTCATTCGCGTTGTTTTCTTGGCAACAAAACAAAACCATTTTTATTTTGCTAATTTTTTTTTTTTTTTTGTCTCTCATTTGTTGTTTCAGGTGTGGGGAGGAGCTCCGACTGCTCCGTCGTCTTGCATGGAGAGAACGCCACGACGCTCAATGTTACTCATCGGAAGCCTCAATGTAGTGAGTGGTTTTTTTATTTTATTTTTTAGCGTGAATTTTTTTAATACGCTTTCTTTCCCTTATTATTATTTTTTGGCGGTGAATATTTTATTTCTTCAATCATGCATGTCTGTGCTCGTTTGCTTCGCGGCCGGTTCATTCTCGTTGTTTTCTTGGCAACAAAACAAAACCATTTTTATTTAGCTAAATTTTTTTGTGTATCTCATTTGTTGTTTCAGGTGCGGGGAGGAGCTCCGTCGCCCCCTTGCACGGAGAGAAGGCCACGACGCTCACTGCTCCTCATCAGAAGTTTCGAAGTGGTGAGTGGTTTTTTTTTTTTTTTTTTGGTTTTAAGTATGAATTTTCCAAAACTCAAGAATGGAATATTGTTACTGTTTAGACAAGAAGTATGCCAATGCCATGACGTTTATACCCTGCCTCCTTTTATGCCTATCTTGGTTGGCTTAGGCACCTAGTCTTGCTATTTAAGGGTCAGTTTGAAATTGTGTTTGAATGATTAAAATGTGCTTTTAATAATTAATACTCAAAAAGTTCGTTGAAAAAAAGAAAAAAAAGTACTCATTTGGTAAAAAAAAATTAAAAGCACTTTTAAGAATCCAAAAAGTTTAAAAATTGTCAAAACGCACTTTTACCAAAAGCTTAAAAATGAAACTTTTGCCCAAAAGATTTTTTTTTTACTTAAAAGCTCTATTTCTCAAATACAATCTTAAACAAGTTCTAAGTATAGGTCTTGTGTGCCAATTAACAACGCACGTTTGGCGGGCTGCGTTGTGAGAAGGAAAAAAGAAAAAAGAAAAAATGGAGTATTATGAATTGGCTTTTAAAGCTTGGACGAATTTTGTTAAATTTCAATAACAATGAGTTGAAAAGTGTTTGAATATTTGATATTATTCCATTATAATGCCTTATATATTTTAGGGGTTAGTTTATGATTTTTTGTTTATCATTCATAATCTATATATATATATATATATATATATATAGATAGATAGAGGCATCTATATTCACCTCAATTATTTCTAGGCTATAATTAATTCCTGTGAATGACTTCCAAAAAGTACGTGTACCACATTGGTTAGGTGGGTGATCACATTTTAATGTTTTTACAATCATGTCATTTCTATTCAAAATTATTATTATTATTATTTAATATGTGTGCCTGCTTTACACAGCCACGGTGGAATCAATCAGACATTGCGACCGCAAGGCAGACATTGCGGTGAAGCAAGGCCCCACAGCTGAACTCCTAAGAGGCCTTCGGGATAACTGTGACTGGTTGTATCATACGGGCGGCGTTGTCTTCTCCTTCACCACCCACGGCGTCAGGAAGCTTACCTACCTCGATTGCATAGATAGTGAGGGCAACCCCTTATTTTGAGTCGGCATGGTGTAGCATTTCTCTATTAGAATATTTTTAAAAACAGATTTGTTCTTTGTCCTATAAATAAAATCTACAATGACTTTGAACTTGGAATTGCCTCGTTAACGAGATTGGATAATAATAGAATAAAATTGTAGTTTGTGTTGTAATAAAATTGATGTTTCAAACATTTTTACAAAAGTTATCATTATTTTATTATATTGAGAATAATGGTGTATATTGAATCATACAAAATAATATACAGAACAGCCCTCTCAAGCTCAAGGTGAAGTGCAAAAGACTAACTTGAGTTTGAACACAAGATCACGAAAACGCCTTGAAGGATGTGACTTTGTAAAGATGTCCGCGAGCTCATCATGGGACATGACAGAATGGAGCCCTGAAAAAATAAAGGGAAGTAAAGAGATTTTTTTTTTTTTAGGTTGCCGGAAATGTTGCCGGAGTGGTGGCTAGAGTTGGGCGGCCGGTGGTGATCAAGGGAGGGCGACGACAGAAGCTGGCTGCTAGAGGCTGATGGAGGCAGCTAGGCCCAAAATGTTAGGCTTGAACTTGGATGAGAACCTTATAGGCTAAATTAAATTAGGCCGGTTTGATGGGCCAAAATAGGCCAAAACCCATGGACCATTAGATATGGTATGACCCGAAAATGATATGACCCAGGTCTAACCTAGTGAACAGGGTTGACTAATTGGACCTGGTTGTAGGAGTTGACCTGGTTGGACCGGTTTAGAACTCGATGACCCAGTTAAAAACCGATTTTGGATCGGGTTGGAGATGCCTTGGATGAATCCGGTTCCGGTTGTAAAACCTAGTGGACCGAATCAGATTTGAGATCCGTTGGGTCGAGTTGACGGATCGGATTCCCAGATATGTGGATCTGGGTCTAACCCAATGGACCAAGTCGACCCGCTTTGTCGAGTTGACAGATCGGATTGCCATATCCGTGGGTCTGGGTCTAACCCACTAGATCGGGTCTACCGTTTTGGATCTAGTTGAAAGGGCTGACGTGGCTGAGATGTTGCTAGAGGGCCGATGGTGGCAAATCTTCCACAAATCTTTAGATTTGCGCCTCGCAAACTAGAATATAGGATTAATTTTCCCAGATGAGTCTGCGATGAAGGCGTGGAAGAGATTTTGAGCGGATGACCGCTTGGTGGCGTGTGGACGAACTGAAAAGGGAGGTCGCCGGAGGGAGTGCCAGAAAACGTCAAAGACGTTTATTGGAGGCCACAGAAAAGTGGCTCTGATACCATATTAAATATATTGTGAATATATTATAAGCGAAAAAAGGAAAGAGAGAAGAGAGAGAGCAGAAACATATGTAAGAACTACATTGTATTGAGTCAGATATATTCTATATTATGACATGTTTACATAACTCTCTATTTATAGAGAGAGAAGAAGTAATAGGCAAGAAACCCTAAACCAAACCTTAAAACATATAAGACAATATAATGAACTAGACTAATATAAAATATTCTAATATATATATATATATATATATATATATATATATTTTGAAAGTATATATATATTTCTAAGGATGATGTAATGATGACATTTGTGATAATGATGGTTTCTTGTTTTTAAGTTTTCTTTGTGACCGTTTTTTTTTTTTCTTAGCCGTTAGGTGAGAATATTTTATTTTTTTCCTTCTTTCCCAAAGCTTCTAGCCGTTAGTTCTCATCTCCTATAAATTGCAAATACCTTTGGGACTTTTTAGACCACTTCCTAGTCAACAAAAAGTAATTCTCTTATAAGAAAATATTTCTCTTGGCAAAATTTTGTGAGCCTTTCAACCTTGTTTTAGAATTGCTTTTGGTGTTCAATCTTTATTGTGCTAAATTTCTCATCAACGGGTTGTTCTATTAAACCTTTGTTTTGGAATTGTGTCATAAATAAAGGTAGACGTTATAGTTTAATCCTGGGAGGTTGCATGTCAAGAAATCCGGTCGCACTGAGTAATTTATTCCAGGAGACACGAATCAACCTTTAAGGACAACGCTTTTGCGTGATTCTATAGCACTGTGAGTTCTTTCTTTACTCTAAACTTAATCTCTTTTATTTTATTTGTTATATTGTTAATTTTCGGAATAATATTATTTTGTAGTAGAAAGAATTTTTTGCATCATCAAAATAAATTTCACAACATTCTTAAAAGTTGATTATGGATGCACAAATTCTTGCTGCTACTAAAGTTCTTCCGGATGCTACAAAAATTGAATCTTGTGATGGAAACAATTTTAAACGTTGGAAACAAAAGGTTCCTGTCGTTTTGAAACCACATGTATTTAGTCCAATAAAAATTGTATTAAATACAATTTTTATGGCATCAATTTGTATTTAGTCCAATAAAAATTGTTGTTCAATTGAGTTTCCTTAATTTATCGTAGCAATGCAACAGAGGTACTATAAACTACAATTTTATTTTATTATTGTCTTACATTGCTAGCAGTGTCAATCCGTCCTTAGATCAGCTATTGTTAAAGAAAAAATAAAAAATCTAAAGACTAATTGACACTACAACATTAGCAATATGGGATAATAATGTATAATTTCTAGCATTACTCATATCATATCTCAATAATGATGATCATAATGAAACTTGCAAAAAGTACCATTTATTGACTCGTAACATCAAAACATCTTCCCTTAGCTTTAAAACGAAACATAGTGCAACTAAGTAAGAGGATTCGGATCCTAACGATCCAAATAAATGCAGCACTTTGTGTGTTACTAAGGCAGGTGAGTTTGGCATGTTTAAAACTAAAATTGCTTGCCTCGGTAATACACAAACCTCTGCATTTATTTGGACCATTAGATGTAATGGAGGTCTCAAATTTTAAAATCTAAGAATTTCATATTTAAAAAAATTTGTGGGGATCTTAATCTGAAGTAAGAACTGCAACAGTCATATTTTCAAAGCATCTTTAGAAGATGGTGGCGTTGCAACAGTGTATAAGCTTAGAATTTGGGAAGTAGAATTAGAAGTTTGGAACGAACTTTTGTTAAAATATTAATTAAATGATTAAATTTATCATTTTTTATCAACTTAAGTTTTTTGGATAACATGATATATATCAAAACAAAAGGTCATAAATTCAAACCTTTGATTCCACAATTCACCATCAATTTCAGTTAAATATTCCACATGATTTGAGATAAGTGACAATTTAGGAAACACAAATTTGATTTTCTTTGTAACTTTTTGTGAAAAGTAAAATAATTTAATAACTTTCTTGACTGAAAATTTTGAGTTTTAATTATTTTTTTTTTCTTTAAAAAAAAAATCTTACATTTAACGAGTCGCTAGTAAATTTCTTTAATTAGGAGTCGATCATGATTTGATTATAACCTATAAATATTCAATGTCATATTATCATTGTTATTATGAAATTTCAATAACAATTCAAGTTGTTTATCCTTGTATTCGCTTCCATGCTATGCCAATAGAAATATCAACTTCCTACATTTTAAATCCAGTTTAAAACATAAATGAATTTGACAATAACATGAGAGATTTTTAGCAATTTTTCTGCTCAAATTGCTAGTTAGTACTCTAATTTGTCCAACTATATCTCATGGCATTACTCATTGTGTTCAGGGACAATAAGGAAACTATAATGATCACCATAATTTTGATTTTGCAAGATTCAAAAAAAAAAGGAAAAGAAAAAACAAAACAAATTCTGTGGTTAATGAAAAAAAATAAAAAATGAGGATCTCTTTGGTGCACTTCCCATCAGAAGCCTTCAGTAAGAGCAAATACTCGACATGCTAAAGGTGGAGGCAACGCAGATACAGCTTGTTGCATTTCCTGATAAATCAAAGTACAAATTTACAGTTTAATTACCATCACGAATACAGAAGGAAGTGACATTATGAGTGAAAATTGGACCACATGCTATATGATTTGCTGACAGAAATAATAAATTACATTATAATAAATTACAATATATAAATACATTCAGTGAAATAGGGAATTCTAGTAAGTAATGAAATGCACCTCCATAACAAGAATCCTTGATCTCAAAGCATCAATGTTATTTTGGTCAACTATGAAGTCAGACATGGTATCTCCGGTGAAAGCAATTTCAGGTACTGACACAGTGTTTGTAATCTGCAAAAGCAATCCCATCCTAGTTAAAAGTATATTCTATAAGCAGAAAAGCCAAGGTGAGTAGGAAGAAGGAGATTCAGTTATAAAGGGGAGTTAATGAAAGACCATGTGACCAGTAAACCAAAAGTCAAAACTTTTTGTGAATTAGAAAATCAAAGAGGAAAAAGCAAAGTGAGCCAAAAAAGCATGATGAGTATAGGGAGAGGGAGATTTAGTTATGTTGATACACAGTTTTTCGAGAGGTGACGTAGCACGAATTCTGTGAATGTTGCGATGTTCGAGCGAGGAATCGTCTAACTGCAAAATAGCAGAGAATAGGATCAAAACTGCTAATGGTAAGCGGCGGGGGAGCCGCCAGGAGATAACTCCGATGTCTAAGTTAGTGACTGTATTTAGGAGAGTGTATGAACTTAAATACAAGAGAGAATTGAGAATGCTTAGATCAAAAGAGATTAAGCGTGCTGAAAAATGAAGTGGAGCTTTCCTTTTATAGGCGTCAGATAGCAGCTGTCCACCTGGCATAGTGGTGCTTCCCAAGGATCCACGTGTACTACTTTGGTATAGTGAATCGTGGGAGAACGCCACGTAAGTAGATGACGTGTCCCGAGTGTTCCTCGGGAGTATACGTCTTGTTTAGTTACCAAGGATTAATATTCTTCAGTAGACCGGTCTTTAGGTTGAACATGAATTACCGAGTAAGGCTCGGTAGTCTGACATAAGTAACCGAGTCCAATCTTGGTTCGGATCTATTTTTAATGGTGATGTGTTGTGGGTTGGGTTTAATAGCCTGTTAGGTTCCGTGTGGCTGATCCATGACCCAACAAGTTATAAAAGGAAAAAAAAAATAAATAAAGGCCATGTGACCAGAGAACCAAATGCCAAAACCTTTTGTGCATTAGAAAATCAAAGAGAAAAACCGATACTCACCAAGATATCAGGTTTAGAAGTAAAACTTCCTATTGCAAACATCTATCAACCATGTTATGAGGTTTCAACATAATTCTGAGAACTACTTTTCCCTAACAATGTTACCCCTGATATCACAAAAGCCAAAAATTTATGTCCAGATGCTGAAATTATGCCCCATAAAACTCTAAAGCCTCGTTTGGTTCGTGAAATGTCTAGTCTATTGGAAAAAGATTAGTTACTATTGGAAATAGAAAAGTGTGGAATAGATTAGCTATTCCTATTTATTTGTTTGGTTATAACGCTGGAATAGACTAGCTAATCTTATTCATTTGTTTGATACAATACAATATGTTGGTCAATTAAATCATATTGTGATCAAATTTCCTAAAATACCTTTATAATACAAATATAATTTATATTATTAAGGACTTTCATTCTTTTTTTAAATATATATATATAAACAACTTTACTATAATTTTTTTTTTTTTTAATTATGTCAGGTATGTAGCCTTTTGCAATTATGCTACAAAATTATTTTTATATATAAAAAATATAGTTGGAGAAAACAAAATCAAACCCAATCTTGAAATCAAAAAAAATATAGTTGGAGAATGTAAAGAGAATCAAAAGAAATCAGAAAACATATTATATATTTGTATTTTATAAAAACCTTTTAGATTTTGTTTCTCAGTCAAATAAAAAAAAAAACCGAGAAAAAAGAGATTCGGAGAAACAGAATAAAAAAGAAAAAGAAGAAGTATGTAAATAAAAAAACAAAGAAACGGAGAGAAGAAAATCAGACAAAAACTGTATAGAGAATCAAAAGAAATAAAAAAACATAATTAAAAAAAAATAAAAAAAAAATTGAGAAACGGTACAGAGAAGGGAGACAACATAGAAAAAAAAAAAAAAAAAGAAAAAAAAAAGAGAGAACGAAATTTAATCCTACAAATAGGATTTTTTATGGCAATTTACACAATTAATTTAATTCCTCAGGAAAGGATTAGTTAAGCCACTCATTTTTTAGTGGCTTAGCTAACCCTGTGTGTATGAGATTAGTAGTCCCATGAGAATAGACTATTCTCAGTAATAGAGTGTTACCAAACAAATGACTAGTTATACCTAGTGTTAACTAGTCCAATCCAAGGGTCTATTCCGCAAACCAAACGGGGTCTAAGCTTATTTTTATCTCAAATAATTTCAACAAGAAATTTCACAAATTGAAAGAACACATGATAACAAGAAAGATATTATAATCTTTTGAACAAGAAACAGTGCAACATATCTTATTAGTGGATGCTATACACTGATTTTTTTGAATTTTAAAAGCAGGTGAAAATGATCAACTTTAGATGATCTATTGGATGCTATACACAGATTTTTTGTTGAATTTTAAAAGGAGGTGAAAATGATCAACTTAATTTAGAAGATCTATTACTACGGGCAGGTTGTGGACCACATAAAGGTAGTGTTGGGAACTCGTAGGAACAGAAGTATTTGTCATGTCAACATAGAAGCAAACAGTGCGGCACATGGGCTTGCTAAAGAGGCATCTAAAATTTTTATAGGCAGAATTTGGATTGAGGAAATCCCCAATTATGTATCTCTCACACATTGTGTTTAGAGCAAATTGCTCTTACTATGTAAAGCCTCGACTCTAGTATTTTTTGAATGAAGAATGACTCATTATTTAAAAAAAAGACAATCAAAGACGTTGCGAGGGCAACGAGATATCTCGCAATACAGCACGTCCGAAAGCAAGGAAAACATTCGAAAGCAAGGAAAACATTCGAGCACCACCATCAGCACAACAAAATTTAAAATAAATTTTGCTCATTTGAAAAATGTAAGCAAACAGTTTCGTTCTATACAATTTGAAATATTAAAAAGTCATTGGAAAATTTAAGCCATGCTAATACATAACAATATCAAATAATTACTCCACGCATTAAAAATAATAATAATAATAATAAAATCATTTAAGTCTCTCATTCCTGAAAAA